>NC_057389.1:75695525-75709587 GCF_019320065.1 Cervus canadensis
CCAGAGGAATCGGGTGGAGAGGGAGATGGGAGGGGGATCGGGATGGGGAATAAGTGTAAATCTATGGCTGATTCATATCAATGTATGACAAAACCCACTGAAATGTTGTGAAGTAATTAGCCTCCAACTAATAAAAAAATTAAAAAAAATAAAAAAAAAATTAAAAAAAAAAAAAAATTCTCTACTATAATTCATGTCACTAAAGATAGCATTGCCATACTATTCAACTTTTAAAATATTCTTCCTATTTTGATTGAAAATGGAATTATTAGAAACATTTTTTTCTAAATCCCTTCAGATTATGTAAAACTTGAGATACAGGTGTGTATATTCTCTTATTTTGTAAACAGTCAAAATGGATGTACTGATTCCTTCTACAGTGCTTTCGTGAAGATACAGCGAGAGAAAGTCCTTAGAATCACTTGTATAGGGCTTCTCACATACAGCTAATTAGTGACTACTACTTTTCTCATGATCATTGGAGAAGCTTTAGAGCTTATGTTTAAATTCTGTATCACTGGATAAAGAAGATGTGGAATATATCCATATATATATTGGAGAAGGCAATGGCACCCCACTCCAGTACTCTTGCCTGGAAAATTCCATGGACGGAGGAGCCTGATAGGCTGCAGTTCATGGGGTTGCTAATAGTCGGACACAACTGAGCGACTTCACTTTCACTTTTCACTTTCATGCATAGGAGAAGGAAATGGCAACCCACTCCAGTGCTCTTGCCTGGAGAATCCCAGGGACGGGGGAGCCTGGTGGGCTGCTGTCTATGGGGTCGCACAGAGTCGGACATGACTGAAGTGACTTAGCAGCATATATATACACACACACACACAATGGAATAATACTCAGCCATTAAAAAGAATTAAATAAGGTCATTTGCAGCAACATGAATGGACCTAGAGAGCATCATACTTAGTGAGGTAAGTCAAACGAGAAATATAATATGACATCCCTTACATATGGAATCTAAAAAGAAATTATATAAATGAACTCAGTTACAAAATAGAAAGAGATTCACAGACTTGGAAAATGAATTCATGGTTGCCAGGGAGAACTTTGGGAAAGTCATGTACACACTGCTATATTTAAAATGGATAACCAACAAAAACCTGTCCTATAGCACATGGAACTCAGCTCAATGTTATGTGCCAGCCTGGACGGGAGGGGGCTTTGGAGGAGAATGGATACACTAATACATATGGCTGAGTCCTTTTAGTGTTCACTTGAAATTATCACAACATTGCTAACTGACTATACCCCCAATACAAAATGATTTGGTGTTAAAAATAAATAAAAATAAAATTTAAACTGCTGTATCACTATATCCTGTTTTAAATTATAAAATAATTCAAACTAGCAGAATTAAGTAATAAATCATTATAGCAAAATTTTATGACATAAGTATGTGATCCTGCTCCTTTCATAAAGAAAATAATACTTTCAAACATATTTAGTCCTGAGCTAATATTGAGAGAGCAGGGAGCTTAAAAAGAATACATTTATTGTCATAAACCATTGTTGGTATCCAACCCATGAACTGAAAGAACCCTTTGTTATGTAACTTAAGTAACAATGGCAAAGCACATCTTTGGTGGAAGTGGCATCGCAGGGTTCTTGCACTTAAAATAGTTACTCCAAGCATAATATAAAGGTCAGCACAAGTATGTTTTATGCACTTTATTGTTTTAAAAGATTTCAAACTGCAATATATTACAGTACGAAAGGATGGCATCAATCATTAAATTCTTTAGACCTAGAAGATTCAAAACTTTGATCCAATTAAATCAATTCTCTCCTAAAATACAATGTATACACTGTCCATATTGCAAACAAATGCCATGGAAGTTTTGCCTACCCTCTTGTTGTTCCAAATGAAACTATATCCTCTCACCTTTGGGAACTTCCCATGATGTTTTTTCTGCATAGAGTTCCCATCCCCCAACTTCTCTTAAGACCATAGTCAAATCTGACCTTCTCTACAATGCAGTTGCTAATACTCCTGAACTTGGTTTGAGATGCTAATGCAGTCAAGCTTCAATGACTGAACGTGGCTCTTCTATTTTATCTTTAAAAAAAAATTTATTGGAGTATAACTGCTTTAAAAATTACATTTTATACAATGTTCTACTGAAGGACAAAGTGAATCAGGTATACATATACACATATCCTCTCTTTTTTGGACTTCCTTCTCATTTAGATCCCCACAGAGCACTAAGTAGAGTTCCCTGTGCTATACAGTAGGGTCTCATTAGTTATCTGTTTTATACATAGTAGTAACAGTATATAGGGCTTCCCTAGTGGCCCAGTGGTAAAGAATCCTGCCAACGCAGGAGACACAAGTTCGATCCCTGGGTTGGGAAGATCCTCTGCAGAAGGAAATGGCAACCGACTCCAGTATTCTTGCCTGGGAAATCCCACGGACAGAGGAACCTGGCGGGCTAGAGTTCATTGGGTCACAAGAGAGTTGGACACAATTTAGTGTCTAAGCAACAACAGCAATCAATAGCATATTTATATCAATCCCAATCTCCCAATCCATCCCACCCCCCACTTTCCTCCTTGACATCCATATATTTGTTCTGTATTTGTGGGAAAAAAAAAAGTGAAAGTCATTCAGTCATGTCCAACTCTTTGCAACTCCATGGACTATACAGTCTATATAATTCTCCAGGCCAGAATACTGGAGTGGGTAGCCTTTCCCTTCTCAACGGGATCTTCCCAATCCAGGGATCAAACCCAGGTCTCCCACATTGCAGGAGAATTCTTTACCATCTGAGCCACAAGGGAAGCCCAAGAATACTGGAGTGGGTGGCCTATCCCTTCTCCAGCAGGTCTTCCCAACCCAGGAATTGAACCAGGTCTCCTGCATTGCAGGCTGATTCTTTACTAACTGAGCTATCAGGGAAGCCCCTTGTTAGGTACTTTTGTCTCTATTTCTGCTTTGTAAATAAGATCATCTATACCAATTTTTTGAATCCACAAGGGCCTTAATATCCAACCATATCATTTACTTACTTTTCTAGTATCAGGTGTTCAATATATTTACTTGGAATTGAATCCAATTAAGTCAAATCAAATTGAAGATGATTCATGTTCAAACTTTAAGAATATAAGGCTCAAAATTAATAATTATTCACTGGCCTCTAGTAGTAGTGGAGCTTGACAAAAAATAAGCTATTAAATGAACTATAACTAAATCATTAAACAAATTATAACTCCCTTAACTTTGTTTCTTAAGTATTATTTAAAACTGAAAGTTTGGAGACTTGAGGAAATTGTAGCCTCTAGTTCACTTTATTAACAGTATTATTGAGTGCATCTTAAACACTAGAAACCTAAGAATGAAAAAGATGGAGATTCTCCTAATAATCAGAATTTTTCAATATAGTGGGGTAAAAAAAAACCCTAAATAGATAATTATAATTTATTCTTATACTAGGGTTAGTAAAAGGGATTATGGGACTCACTGAAGACTTCTAAAAACCATTTAAAATGTAATCAGGAAAACAGTGGAAATTAGCCAGAAGACAAAGATGCAGAGGGAAGAGTGGAAGACACAGTTGCATGATTATGGGAAGCAACAGCAGTAAGGGGTTGGTCAGAAGGTAAATTAATGTTAATTTATTTAGTCACTGTAGCAACCACAAAGGGTCTTCTTGGATTCAACTAAACATTCATATTTCAAGACTAGCACCATGCCACCCAGAAGAACAGAGGGATAAGAACCACAGTTTCCTGGCATCAGGATATACCAAGTTTCCTCTCAAGATTCCCATAAAATGAGTATGGAAGGTGCCCTTGCTAAACAGCCTCATGTCCCAGAGGAGCCAGTATCTCTTGTAGCAAATGCACTAAAGGCATTCCCAGAAACAAGAGTCACCATACTCCAGGAAGTGAGAATGTTAATTTGCCGATCGGAAGTAATTTTTCCACAGGCGAGATTGCCTAGACATACACTCCACATCTTAACAGAACTAGACTAATCAGCAGTCACAATCTCATGCAGAAGTGGGAAAGATTTTGTTAACCCTCTACCCACAAACCCACTGTGATTACTCCTGGGCAAAACAGTGCTCCAGGTGGAGGAGACAGCCTGTAGATGCCTTAGGGAAAGGAGCAAAGGGTACATTCCAGTGTCTAAAAAGAAGTGTATAATGACTGAAGCATATCAAGTGTTCCGAAGTGTAAAAGGTGTGGGAATGAGAAAGAAATGTCACAGAGATGCAAGGGAGAATGTATCTTGCAGGACAATAGTTTAATGTAGAATCAGTAAAAGATTTGATGTAGGGAATGATGGAATCATACTTACATTTTAGAATGCAAAATGGAGCTACACCTGTGTGGAGCTCTAGCAAGAGATGTAAGGGAAAGAAGTGAGTGAGGTCAAGTATTTATTCCCCTGGATTCTTGCCTTCAAGCTTTCCTGAATGGGCTTTGTCCCTTGACTAGGTGTATTGCTCCTTTCCAGATGGTTCTCTCCCAACACTACAACCTCACCTGGGTTCTGGTAACCAGTACTCCTCTTGAGGGCTTCCCTAGTGGCTCAGCTAGTAAAGAATCCGCCTGTAACACAAGAGACCCCGAGTCAATCCCTGGGTTGGGAAGATCCCCTGGAAGACGGCATGGCAACCCACTCCAGCATTCTTGCCTGAAGAATCCCCATGGACAGAGGAGCCTGGCATGAGGTCGCAAAGAGTCGGACAGAAATGAGCACCTAAGCACAGCACTGCTCTTAAGATTGGCTCCAGAGTTGATTACTATCTCTTCACATACCTTCCCTTCACATATATCCATATATAAACCCTTTATTGAACTTTTCTAAAACTATTCTAATTTTTAAGTGTGCACTGGTCCTGCACTGATCACAATGAAACAAACTATTGTTTTTGTAAATCAAGTTTTATTAGAACATGACATGCTTATCGCTTATGTATAGTCTGTGGCTGCATCCACACTACAATAGTGGAGCCGACAGATGTGACAGACTGTATGGCCCACAAAGTCTAACATATTTATCTGGCCCTTTATAGAAAAAGCTTGCAAACTCCTGTCCTAGCGTCTGAGGGTAGCCTGAGCTGTAGACAAAACACAGAACTTGATCGCAAAGGGAGAATTTCAGTGAAGACTGAATCTGCAGCCCTCACCAAAATCAGGGTTTTGATAGAGAAGGACAGAGAGTCGGAATGGAGACATCTGGGTGAGATGCACTTGAGTTTATTTGACTGACAGATTTTACAGGGATTTTCTTGGCTTGCAGAAGCAGCCCATTCCCTCCTGTTAAAAGGGAGAAGCATGCCCCTCTCTAGCTAGTCGAGAGTCTATGCAGAGGCGTCAATGGAAGCAGGTGTCCTACAAGCCCGGGTTTGTAGGACAGCATAAATCTAGTTTCTCAGGATGGCCATAACAAAGTATTACAAGCCAATTGACTTAAATCAACAGAAATTTATTCTCTTGCAGTTCTGGGTGCTAGAAATTTGAAACATATTGACAGGGACATACTCTGCCTCTGAAGATGCTAAGGAAGCGTCCTTCCATGCCTTTGATAGTTTATGGCGATCTCTAATAATCCTTGGCATTCCTTGACCAAGGAATCTCTCACTCTAATCTCTTCCTCACTTTACATGGTTTTCTCCCTTGTGTATCTATGTGTCTGTTTTAAATTGCCCTCTTCTTTTAGTGATACCAGTCACTTAAATACGTGCTGTGTCCATGCTAAGTCGCTTCAGTCATGTCTGACTCTTTGTGATGCTATGAATGAACTGTAGCCCACCAGGCTCCTCTGTAAATGGGATTCTCCAGGATACTGGAGTGGACTGCCATGCTCTCCTCCAGGGGATTTTCCCAACCTGGGATGGAACCCATGTCTTTTACATCTTCTACTTTGGCAGGAGAGTTCTTTAGCACGAGTGCCACAAGGGAAGCCAAGTCACTGCCACCCAAATCCAGTACGGTCTCCTTTTAACTTGATTACATCTTCAAAGGACTTGTTACGTGGTGGTAAAGAGCCTTCCTGCCAATGCAGCAGATGTAAGAGACATGGTTTCCATACCTAGATTGGGAAGATTCCCTGGAGGAGGGTATGGCAACCCACCCCAATATTCTTGCCTGGAGAATCCCATGGACAGAGGAGACTGGAGGTCTATAGTCCATAGGGTTGCACAGAGTCATACACGACTGAAGTGACTTAGCACACACACATTCATACCATCCACCCTTATATGAATAATTAAGCTCAAATCTCAGCATGGTCTAAGTAAGAAAATGCTGGCAGAATGCAGAATTCTAAGTGAGGAAAGGCTTAGAAAGTGAGCATGCTAGATTTGGTCTGGTATATAAGATCCAACATTCCACTGACTGGTGGTACTCACTATTTACACAAGACAAAAAATAACGTGATGGCAGGCAAATCACCAACATTCATCAGAAGCTCAGAAATGTAGGCCAGGACTGACTAGAAAAGGTGCTATTATAGATAAAGGACTTGGTTCCCAGGATTATCTCACTTTGGGTCCAATGTATCCATGGACCTATCTAGTTGTTATCATCTCAGTTCTGAATGCATAATTGGAATGGACTTTTAGCAGGTCCCAGGATCCTCACACCGATTCCTTGACACATGGAATAAGAGCTGTCAGAAAGGTTGAGAACAAGCCCCTATCCATCAAAGTTCTTAAAGCCAATGAGTGCCACACGCTGGCTACAATGGCAACGATCAGGGTCATCCCTAAAGACTTAAATGAGGCAAGCGTAATGGTCCCTACTATGTACGTCACCATTTAAGTCACCAATCTAGTCTCTGCAAAATCCCATGAATCATAATGGAGGATAGTGTACTTATCCAAGCAGGAGCCCCAGTTGAAGTTGTTGTTCTAGGTATGGTATCTTTACTGAAACAGGTCAACTAAGCCTCTAGTTCATGTACATGACTTTTGAACTTAGAGTACATATGATTTTCAATATCCACCAGGAAGGGGCACCTGAAGTAGCTCACATTCACCCAGGATAGGCAGCAGTGAGTCTTCTCATTCTAGCTTCAGAGATATGCTAAATTTCCTGCCCTCTGTTACAATAAGTCCAAAGAGAGTGTGTCTCATCTGAACATTCCACAGGGCATCGTGTTAGAATGATGGCAGTGAGCTGATCAGATCTGGTAAGCAAAGAAATACCCTGGACACTCAGGTTTAGAAGGTGGAAGATAATCAGTGGCTAGAATACGGGTGTCGTTTTCGGAGTCTAACAGTTTGACGCCTGCCAGATACCTCTTCCAAGGTAAAGTAAGAGGTGCTGCGCCTTGCCCCTCTGACCCTAGCTGAATACAATGAATAACACAGTTTGCTCGACCTCTTCCAGTTTCAGAGGCAGCATGTACTGCACTTGAGGGCTCAGTTCTGGCTCATTTATCAGGTGACCCAGGTTTCCCAGTTTTGAAAGGATCCCAGAATGAGGCCAGAAACGGCTCCACAGCAGAGTCCAGACACTCCCTGTGGAATTTTAAGAGATTTCCTAGTGATAATACACAGACTAGCAATACATATATGATACTTTTTCTTTTTTCAAGACAACTTCCTCTATTGTTCTCTATTCAGAATTCTCAAATACTCTATTAACAGCAAGTACATGATCCTTAGTAATCAATGGGCTTCTCTCCACCCTGGCTTTGTCACATCTCACAGAAAAGCAATTTTAGAAAGGACCAGAATCAGTGAAAATGAAGAGTTGCTTATGCTACTAACCTTGATTGAATGTAAATATGAAAATAAAAAGAAATGAAAACAAGAAAAAAAATGCCTTTATTACAAAAACAAATATGAGAGTGAAGCTACTTTTCATCTTTTCTTTCCCTTATTATAACACTGCTTCCATCTGTTTTATGCAAAAGTGTAAAGTGTTGTTTAAATATTTTTCCAAAGTAGGTAAGTTTTAAAAAAAACTTAGTATGTACAACCAAATGCTTTAAAGAAAATAATATGATAAAATTTGATCTATGTATATTACATAAATCAAAACATGACTGAGTGAATAACAATCCACATTCACATAGTTTTTAATTTCTAATTTATAAAGCATTTTAGCATATAAAATAAATAACCAATATATCTATAAAGAAGAGATAAGTGGATCTTGTTATTCATTTGGAGAATGAAATTTAAGTACAGAGGTTTTTCTGGACAGGCTCAGAGAACTTAAAGTGAAGCCATCTGCTAATATATTTTATAAAAGTGCATCCAACCAAGCTGATATGTAATACGAAGTAAGAATTTCTGTCCCTATCTATTTTGGCACCTGAAAGGATTTATTTGTGCTTTTTAAAAATAGTCAAGCTTTATGCTAGGCCTGAGGATTTTAAAATGAATAAGATGATGGTTCTGCCCTTAAGGACACATATATAGACTTTACACAAGGAATTATAACTATGATAATGATTATAATTATGATATGATATGATAAGCTCTCAATATAAACAAACTCTTTGCCAACAACAACAGAAAATAGTCATGAATTCTACATGAGGTTATGTAAGACTTACAAGAGTAGGTAATATATTTGATGGGAAATTAAAAGATGAGATGGATTTCACGAGACGGTGAAAAAAGGGAAGAGAGGAAGGTAAAGAAGCAGAGGGCATCCTAGAGAAGCATGAAAGCTTAAGGAGGTGTTCAAAGAATAAAAGAAGCCATTGAAACTGAGGAAGAAATGATTTGTGAAGTGGAGTGGTTGATGGTCTAGCTTCATATATTTGGTATAACAACATTAATTTTACTGTGAATACTAGAAATCAAAATGTTCATAAGATTTTTAAAAATGTCCATAAGATAAAAATAACACGTACCAGATCTTTGCATTTTCAAAGTCTAGCAAAATATATGACAAACTTTGTAATGAGAAAAAGAAACATTTTTGACAAGTTAACATGTGATATTTAAATGTGCACTGTATTTTATGGCATTATTTTGCATTACATCTCATGTATTGCATTTGTTTTATAGCTGTGATTTTTATTACCTTGGGGATAAGCATTTATATGAAGAGCATCATTTCTCCTAAAACACTAGTAGGAGCAGTTGGCATTTAATACCACTCTAAAGAATCATTTTCATAACCTCTCTTTAGGGAAGTACATTTTAGGAGTAGAAAAAGTTTGAGGAAAATAAAAGCAGAAATGGGTTTGGAGAAGCAAAAATTAGTGAGAAATTGCTCAGTGAATATCAATCACATTCTACTAGCAGAGTTTGGGTATCACTAGATTTGAGGTCTCCTGCATTGCAGGCAGATTCTTTACCAACTGAGCTATCAGGGAAGCCTAGATTTGAGGCATCCATCTTTATTTATGGTACACTTTAAGAAGCTCATTTGAGACTAGGGAGCTTACTCCAAAGCTACAGGCTTGATATGTTCATATAATAAAAGAATTTCTACTTCACTACCCATACATGATAGCAACAACATAATACATGTCAGCATTCTTTATAAGTTGTGTAAGTCTTACCAAATGCAATAATAACCTTCATCACTTGCTCAATAATACATTGATTATGAATAACCACCTAGAAATTATCCAATAAAAACTATGAAAGAATATTTCGAGTGCTTATTCCATGTCAAGCACTCTGATAAGTCCTCTGCATACATTCTCTTATTCAATCTTTTCAACCACCCACTGGAAGCAAGGAGGATCCTAAATTTACAACTGAGGAAACTGACCTAGACAGGAAATTTGACTTGCACACAGAAATATACAAAAGTAATATACAGATAATATAAACAAGACCTGAACAGAAGCAGCACTAATATCAAAGACCCAGATATTAATTGTAAGAAATTAAACAACCATAAGAATAAAAAATGACCCAATATATAAATGAGAAAAAGATTTGAACATACACTTCATCAAAGACATATGGCTGGCAAGAAATATGTGAAAATATACTTAACATCATTAATTATTATGGAAGTGCAAACTAAAAATACAATGAAATACCAGTATACACCTTCCCTGGTGGCTCAGCAATGAAGAACCTGCCCACACTGCAGGAGCCACAGGGGACCAGGTTTCCATCCCTGGGTCAGGAGCATCCCCTGGAGAAGGGCACAGCAACCCACTCCAGTATTCTTGCCTGGAAAATTCCATGGACAGAAGAAGCTGGTGGGCTACAGTCCAAGGGGTCACAGAGTCAGACACGACTGAAGCTACTTACCATGCACGCACCAGTATACACCTACTGCATGCTTAGTTGCTTAGTTGCCTCCAACTCTTTGCCACCCCATGGACTGTAGCCCGCCAGGCTTCTCTGTCCATGGAATTTTCTAGGCAAGAATATTGGAGTGGGTTGCCATTTCCTACTCCAGGGTATCCTCCTGACCGATGGAGGGATCAAAGTGGAATCTCCTGCATCTCCTGCATTTGCATCTCTTGCATTGTGCCATCTGAGAAGCATACACCTACTAGACTGGCTGAAATATGATGAATAAATTTAACATGACATTGTAAATAAACTATACTCTATAAAATTTTAAAAAAATAAAATAAAATTTTAAAATGACAACAGTGTTAGCAACAATATGAAGGAACTTGAACTCTCATACAATGCCAGGCAGGAATGTAAAATGGTATAACGACTTTAAAAAATAATTTTATTTTAAATTCCTTAAAAAGTTAAGCATGTATGTATTATATGTCTGGCCCTTCCACACAAAGCATTTACCCAAGAGTAAAGAACACCTGAGTGTGTGCCAGCGTACTCAACTGTGTTGGACTCTTGCAACCCCATGAACTGTAGCCAGCCAGAATTCCTCTGTCCATGGGATTCTCCAGGGTAAGAATACTGGAGTGGGTTGCCATGCTCTGCTCCAGGGGATCTTCCTGACCCAGGGACGAAGCTGGGTTCCTTGTTTTGCAGGATGATTCTTTACCATCTGAGCCACGAGGGAAGCCACAGTTTATATATTTTCCTACATTTCTACAATATCTGACTTTGTACAATGAAAATAAATTTTATATCTAAAAATAAGTCATTTTTAAAGAAAGCACTATCTTACAGACTCTTGAAAATTTACCCAGTATACTGCCAACTATTTCCATACTTAAATTTGTTAAAATAACCAGAAAGTCAATTTATAAACATCCTCTTTGGATGTGGACCTTTATTTACTCTCAGATGAATCGGTGTTGATTTTTGTTTTACTCTATTTCACTGCCTTGCCGCCCCCATCTCTTGGTCCTTGGACAGAAAAAGGTCAGAGAGGGAGGACAAGTACGGTTTGGCTCCATCCTTTCTTTTGCAAGTCACAGCATCTACTTTTTCGACAGGACTTTAAACTTAGATGAAACAGTAAATTACAAACGCCCAAAAACCAGAAATCTCGCGTCGACGATGGGGGAAATGTTTCTAACTGTTAGCCTTTTCCCCACGGCGAATGACGCGCGCGCGCCCGCACAGCCCTCCGCCTGGAATTCCGTGCGTGTGGAAGCGAAGGGGCGTGTGACGCAGTCGCCGTCGCCTAAGGCTGCGTTCTGATTCAGATCTGATGCCCCGGCGGCGCCTGACCGCGCTCAGCCGGCCTGGCCTCAGTTTCCCTACTTCTAAGTAGGAGAGGCCATGCTGCCCTGCTTCTTGTTCCTGCCCAAGCACATCAGCACATCGTTGGTGTTCCTGCGCAGTGCGCGCCACGGCTTCGCTTTCCTGCCGCGCTGGGTCCCCAGGCTGTCCTCGGACTACCCGCCCGCCGCCCCCATTCGCCTGCTGGCCGCAGCCGCCTCTTCCCGGGGGCCGGCGGGGGCCGCCGGCGCCCTCTCCCGGGTGCGCCAGAACTTCCACCCGGACTCCGAGGCCGCCATTAACCGCCAGATCAATCTGGAGCTCTATGCGTCCTACGTGTACTTGTCCATGGCCTATTACTTCTCCCGAGATGACGTGGCCTTGCACAACTTTGCCGGATATTTCCTTCGACTGTCTCGCGAGGAGACCGAGCACGCGGAGAAGCTGATGAGGCTGCAGAACCAGCGGGGAGGACTGATCTGCCTGCAGGACATCAAGAAACCGGACCAGAACGACTGGAAGAGCGGGCTGAATGCCATGGAGTGTGCTCTGCTCTTGGAAAAGACTGTGAACCAGTCGTTGCTGGAAATGCACACTCTGGCATCAGACAAAGGTGACCCCCATTTGTGCGATTTCCTAGAAACCCACTATCTGAATGAGCAGGTGAAGTCTATCAAAGAACTAGGTGACCACGTGAACAACTTGGTTAAGATGGGGGCCCCCGAGTCTGGTCTGGCAGAGTACCTTTTTGACAAACATACCCTTGGAAATGAAAACAATCGCAACTAACCCATAGGCTGCCTTCCCAAACAGGGTGTGCCAGGACCCAGAGGCAGCTGTTTCCTCCAATCTTTTTATATTCTTCTCTTATTACAATGTCTCAATAAAGTGATTTGTAGAGAAAATGTATTTAGCCCCATGTTAACAATGGCTGTTTGCCCAGCATCAAGATGATTTTCCCAGCCCAGAATGAGATGGTATAAAAAAGACTGCAAAAAACCTACTGAAATAGATGCAAACTAAATTTTTACAGTTACCAAATATTCCCGACCATGACCCTGCAATAAATATCCATGAATTTCAACTCAACAAATGCCTGTTATTTTCAAGACATTATGTTAAAGGCTAAAGTGGAAATATGTGTAAGATAAATATGCAAATAGGCTATAGCAAGATGAAGGATATGTAGTACTGCAAAAATAATACGTGGAAAGTTCTGTAACAAGTTTTACCGTTTTCAAAAAGTGCAATCTGTTTTTGAAGGATTTTGTGATCAACCAAATTCAAGAAAAGCTAAAAAAGTATAAATGCTGGATTTGGAAAGACACAATGTGTGCTAGCACTTTAAGGGCTCTGGTAAATCTTGAAATTAAAAACAAAATCCAAACCAAAAAAATTATTGGATTGGTTTTCATTTAGCTCAGTGTTTCCCCAACAAACCCAATCTCAGCTAGCTTTTTGTGTGTGTTTTAGCAATGATAATATAATCATACCTACATATCTGATAATAGACTGTACAGCCTCCCTTTTAACATACCAAAAAGGGTGAACACACTGCAGAAAACATGTTCCTGTGGCCTTTAAAATGAAGCTGAAAGAATATTAGGGTGGAAAAGTCAAGAAGGAATTCAGAATAAAAGAAGCATCAGCTGGGCAGATGTTTTCTTGGGGAGGCAGGAGAAAGGGCAATAAAGTGAGTAGGAGAATACAGTACATCCCCTACATATGAACCTTCAAGTTTCGAGCATTCAAAGATGTGAGCATGCGTTCACATGTCCAATCATGTTAGGTTAATTCATGTGTTTGGCATACATTGTCACGTGTGTGCGTCCTCTGCAAGTGTATAGTAGTACAGTATCTTTTTAAGTAGAATTGAATCCAGCAAGGAACCAGAACCTGTGCCATCAATACCAGGCATGAGTGAAATTGCAGTTTGTCCTCCATCTCCTGTTGCAAATGGACCCTTCAACTCTGCTTTCTCCCACTTGTCTCCATCCTCCAATCAGTATCTGTTCTTGACCTTTTTGCTCAATACCAGCCCCTGTATCCCAGATGTTGTACTGCCCTAGTGTACTTTTCAAGGTACTATACTGTAAGATTAGAAATGTCTTAGTTTTTGTTTTTTATGTATTATTTATGTGAAAAGTAGTATAAACCATTACAGTAGAGTGCTATATGCGATTGTGTTAGTTGGGTTTCTAGGCTAACCTTGTTGAACTTACTAACAAATTGGGCTTACAGACATGCCCTAGGAATGGAACTCGTTCGTATGTAGGGGTTTGGTCAGTAGACCTTTGGCTAGACTAAGAGTGCTGGGTGGTGTGTGGAAAGATGGGCTAGAGCCCACCTATGGAGATGAGAAGGAAAGGTTAGGTTCAATTTAATGGGCAATGGCAGTGCTCCAAAGGGACCCCAACAGAAGAATGCTGTGCTAAATGGTGAACAATCAGAAGTTTGGTTGTAGAGAATAAAAACCTGAAAACAACCTCAATATTGGTGTTAGTTTGGGGCCT
>NC_057389.1:75709617-75815392 GCF_019320065.1 Cervus canadensis
AGTAACAGTATATAGGGCTTCCCTAGTGGCCCAGTGGTAAAGAATCCTGCCAACGCAGGAGACACAAGTTCGATCCCTGGGTTGGGAAGATCCTCTGCAGAAGGAAATGGCAACCGACTCCAGTATTCTTGCCTGGGAAATCCCACGGACAGAGGAACCTGGCGGGCTAGAGTTCATTGGGTCACAAGAGAGTTGGACACAATTTAGTGTCTAAGCAACAACAGCAATCAATAGCATATTTATATCAATCCCAATCTCCCAATCCATCCCACCCCCCACTTTCCTCCTTGACATCCATATATTTGTTCTGTATTTGTGGGAAAAAAAAAAGTGAAAGTCATTCAGTCATGTCCAACTCTTTGCAACTCCATGGACTATACAGTCTATATAATTCTCCAGGCCAGAATACTGGAGTGGGTAGCCTTTCCCTTCTCAACGGGATCTTCCCAATCCAGGGATCAAACCCAGGTCTCCCACATTGCAGGAGAATTCTTTACCTTCTGAGCCACAAGGGAAGCCCAAGAATACTGGAGTGGGTGGCCTATCCCTTCTCCAGCAGGTCTTCCCAACCCAGGAATTGAACCGGGTCTCCTGCATTGCAGGCTGATTCTTTACTAACTGAGCTATCAGGGAAGCCCCTTGTTAGGTACTTTTGTCTCTATTTCTGCTTTGTAAATAAGATCATCTATACCAATTTTTTGAATCCACAAGGGCCTTAATATCCAACCATATCATTTACTTACTCTTCTAGTATCAGGTGTTCAATATATTTACTTGGAATTAAATCCAATTAAGTCAAATCAAATTGAAGATGATTCATATTCAACCTTTAAGAATATAAGGCTCAAAATTAATAATTATTCACTGGCCTCTAGTAGTAGTGGAGCTTGACAAAAAATAAGCTATTAAATGAACTACAACTAAATCATTAAACAAATTATAACTCCCTTAACTTTGTTTCTTAAGTATTATTTAAAACTGAAAGTTTGGAGACTTGAGGAAATTGTAGCCTCTAGTTCACTTTATTAACAGTATTATTGAGTGCATCTTAAACACTAGAAACCTAAGAATGAAAAAGATGGAGATTCTCCTAATAATCAGAATTTTTCAATATAGTGGGGTAAAAAAAAAACCCTAAATAGATAATTATAATTTATTCTTATACTAGGGTTAGTAAAAGGGATTATGGGACTCACTGAAGACTTCTAAAAACCATTTAAAATGTAATCAGGAAAACAGTGGAAATTAGCCAGAAGACAAAGATGCAGAGGGAAGAGTGGAAGACACAGTTGCATGATTATGGGAAGCAACAGCAGTAAGGGGTTGGTCAGAAGGTAAATTAATGTTAATTTATTTAGTCACTGTAGCAACCACAAAGGGTCTTCTTGGATTCAACTAAACATTCATATTTCAAGACTAGCACCATGCCACCCAGAACAGAGGATAAGAACCACAGTTTCCTGGCATCAGGATATACCAAGTTTCCTCTCAAGATTCCCATAAAATGAGTATGGAAGGTGCCCTTGCTAAAAAGCCTCATGTCCCAGAGGAGCCAGTATCTCTTGTAGCAAATGCACTAAAGGCATTCCCAGAAACAAGAGTCACCATACTCCAGGAAGTGAGAATGTTAATTTGCCAATCGGAGATAATTTTTCCACAGGCGAGATTGCCTAGACATACACTCCACATCTTAACAGAACTAGACTAATCAGCAGTCACAATCTCATGCAGAAGTGGGAAAGATTTTGTTAACCCTGTACCCACAAACCCTCTGTGATTACTCCTGGGCAAAACAGTGCTCCAGGTGGAGGAGACAGCCTGTAGATGCCTTAGGGAAAGGAGCAAAGGGTACATTCCAGTGTCTAAAAAGAAGTGTATAATGACTGAAGCATATCAAGTGTTCCGAAGTGTAAAAGGTGTGGGAATGAGAAAGAAATGTCACAGAGATGCAAGGGAGAATGTATCTTGCAGGACTATAGTTTAATGTAGAATCAGTAAAAGATTTGATGTAGGGAATGATGGAATCATACTTACATTTTAGAATGCAAAATGGAGCTACACCTGTGTGGAGCTCTAGCAAGAGATGTAAGGGAAAGAAGTGAGTGAGGTCAAGTATTTATTCCCCTGGATTCTTGCCTTCAAGCTTTCCTGAATGGGCTTTGTCCCTTGACTAGGTGTATTGCTCCTTTCCAGATGGTTCTCTCCCAACACTACAACCTCACCTGGGTTCTGGTAACCAGTACTCCTCTTGAGGGCTTCCCTAGTGGCTCAGCTAGTAAAGAATCCGCCTGTAACACAAGAGACCCCGAGTCAATCCCTGGGTTGGGAAGATCCCCTGGAAGACGGCATGGCAACCCACTCCAGCATTCTTGCCTGAAGAATCCCCATGGACAGAGGAGCCTGGCATGAGGTCGCAAAGAGTCGGACAGAACTGAGCACCTAAGCACAGCACTGCTCTTAAGATTGGCTCCAGAGTTGATTACTATCTCTTCACATACCTTCCCTTCACATATATCCATATATAAACCCTTTATTGAACTTTTCTAAAACTATTCTAATTTTTAAGTGTGCACTGGTCCTGCACTGATCACAATGAAACAAACTATTGTTTTTGTAAATCAAGTTTTATTAGAACATGACATGCTTATCGCTTATGTATAGTCTGTGGCTGCATCCACACTACAATAGTGGAGCCGACAGATGTGACAGACTGTATGACCCACAAAGTCTAACATATTTATCCGGCCCTTTATAGAAAAAGCTTGCAAACTCCTGTCCTAGTGTCTGAGGGTAGCCTGAGCTGTAGACAAAACACAGAACTTGATCGCAAAGGGAGAATTTCAGTGAAGACTGAATCTGCAGCCCTCACCAAAATCAGGGTTTTGATAGAGAAGGACAGAGAGTCGGAATGGAGACATCTGGGTGAGATGCACTTGAGTTTATTTGACTGACAGATTTTACAGGGATTTTCTTGGCTTGCAGAAGCAGCCCATTCCCTCCTGTTAAAAGGGAGAAGCATGCCCCTCTCTAGCTAGTCGAGAGTCTATGCAGAGGCGTCAATGGAAGCAGGTGTCCTACAAGCCCGGGTTTGTAGGACAGCATAAATCTAGTTTCTCAGGGTGGCCATAACAAAGTATTACAAGCCAATTGACTTAAATCAACAGAAATTTATTCTCTTGCAGTTCTGGGTGCTAGAAATTTGAAACATATTGACAGGGACATACTCTGCCTCTGAAGATGCTAAGGAAGCGTCCTTCCATGCCTTTGATAGTTTATGGCGATCTCTAATAATCCTTGGCATTCTTTGACCAAGGAATCTCTCACTCTAATCTCTTCCTCACTTTACATGGTTCTCTCCCTTGTGTATCTATGTGTCTGTTTTAAATTGCCCTCTTCTTTTAGTGATACCAGTCACTTAAATACGTGCTGTGTCCATGCTAAGTCGCTTCAGTCATGTCTGACTCTTTGTGATGCTATGAATGAACTGTAGCCCACCAGGCTCCTCTGTAAATGGGATTCTCCAGGATACTGGAGTGGACTGCCATGCTCTCCTCCAGGGGATTTTCCCAACCTGGGATGGAACCCATGTCTTTTACATCTTCTACTTTGGCAGGAGAGTTCTTTAGCACGAGTGCCACAAGGGAAGCCAAGTCACTGCCACCCAAATCCAGTACGGTCTCCTTTTAACTTGATTACATCTTCAAAGGACTTGTTACGTGGTGGTAAAGAGCCTTCCTGCCAATGCAGCAGATGTAAGAGACATGGTTTCCATACCTAGATTGGGAAGATTCCCTGGAGGAGGGTATGGCAACCCACCCCAATATTCTTGCCTGGAGAATCCCATGGACAGAGGAGACTGGAGGTCTATAGTCCATAGGGTTGCACAGAGTCATACACGACTGAAGTGACTTAGCACACACACATTCATACCATCCACCCTTATATGAATAATTAAGCTCAAATCTCAGCATGGTCTAAGTAAGAAAATGCTGGCAGAATGCAGAATTCTAAGTGAGGAAAGGCTTAGAAAGTGAGCATGCTAGATTTGGTCTGGTATATAAGATCCAACATTCCACTGACTGGTGGTACTCACTATTTACACAAGACAAAAAATAACGTGATGGCAGGCAAATCACCAACATTCATCAGAAGCTCAGAAATGTAGGCCAGGACTGACTAGAAAAGGTGCTATTATAGATAAAGGACTTGGTTCCCAGGATTATCTCACTTTGGGTCCAATGTATCCATGGACCTATCTAGTTGTTATCATCTCAGTTCTGAATGCATAATTGGAATGGACTTTTAGCAGGTCCCAGGATCCTCACACCGATTCCTTGACACATGGAATAAGAGCTGTCAGAAAGGTTGAGAACAAGCCCCTATCCATCAAAGTTCTTAAAGCCAATGAGTGCCACACGCTGGCTACAATGGCAACGATCAGGGTCATCCCTAAAGACTTAAATGAGGCAAGCGTAATGGTCCCTACTATGTACGTCACCATTTAAGTCACCAATCTAGTCTCTGCAAAATCCCATGAATCATAATGGAGGATAGTGTACTTATCCAAGCAGGAGCCCCAGTTGAAGTTGTTGTTCTAGGTATGGTATCTTTACTGAAACAGGTCAACTAAGCCTCTAGTTCATGTACATGACTTTTGAACTTAGAGTACATATGATTTTCAATATCCACCAGGAAGGGGCACCTGAAGTAGCTCACATTCACCCAGGATAGGCAGCAGTGAGTCTTCTCATTCTAGCTTCAGAGATATGCTAAATTTCCTGCCCTCTGTTACAATAAGTCCAAAGAGAGTGTGTCTCATCTGAACATTCCACAGGGCATCGTGTTAGAATGATGGCAGTGAGCTGATCAGATCTGGTAAGCAAAGAAATACCCTGGACACTCAGGTTTAGAAGGTGGAAGATAATCAGTGGCTAGAATACGGGTGTCGTTTTCGGAGTCTAACAGTTTGACGCCTGCCAGATACCTCTTCCAAGGTAAAGTAAGAGGTGCTGCGCCTTGCCCCTCTGACCCTAGCTGAATACAATGAATAACACAGTTTGCTCGACCTCTTCCAGTTTCAGAGGCAGCATGTACTGCACTTGAGGGCTCAGTTCTGGCTCATTTATCAGGTGACCCAGGTTTCCCAGTTTTGAAAGGATCCCAGAGTGAGGCCAGAAACGGCTCCACAGCAGAGTCCAGACACTCCCTGTGGAATTTTAAGAGATTTCCTAGTGATAATACACAGACTAGCAATACATATATGATACTTTTTCTTTTTTCAAGACAACTTCCTCTATTGTTCTCTATTCAGAATTCTCAAATACTCTATTAACAGCAAGTACATGATCCTTAGTAATCAATGGGCTTCTCTCCACCCTGGCTTTGTCACATCTCACAGAAAAGCAATTTTAGAAAGGACCAGAATCAGTGAAAATGAAGAGTTGCTTATGCTACTAACCTTGATTGAATGTAAATATGAGAATAAAAAGAAATGAAAACAAGAAAAAAAATGCCTTTATTACAAAAACAAATATGAGAGTGAAGCTACTTTTCATCTTTTCTTTCCCTTATTATAACACTGCTTCCATCTGTTTTATGCAAAAGTGTAAAGTGTTGTTTAAATATTTTTCCAAAGTAGGTAAGTTTTAAAAAAAACTTAGTATGTACAACCAAATGCTTTAAAGAAAATAATATGATAAAATTTGATCTATGTATATTACATAAATCAAAACATGACTGAGTGAATAACAATCCACATTCACATAGTTTTTAATTTATAAAGCATTTTAGCATATAAAATAAATAACCAATATATCTATAAAGAAGAGATAAGTGGATCTTGTTATTCATTTGGAGAATGAAATTTAAGTACAGAGGTTTTTCTGGACAGGCTCAGAGAACTTAAAGTGAAGCCATCTGCTAATATATTTTATAAAAGTGCATCCAACCAAGCTGATATGTAATACGAAGTAAGAATTTCTGTCCCTATCTATTTTGGCACCTGAAAGGATTTATTTGTGCTTTTTAAAAATAGTCAAGCTTTATGCTAGGCCTGAGGATTTTAAAATGAATAAGATGATGGTTCTGCCCTTAAGGACACATATATAGACTTTACACAAGGAATTATAACTATGATAATGATTATAATTATGATATGATATGATAAGCTCTCAATATAAACAAACTCTTTGCCAACAACAACAGAAAATAGTCATGAATTCTACATGAGGTTATGTAAGACTTACAAGAGTAGGTAATATATTTGATGGGAAATTAAAAGATGAGATGGATTTCACGAGACGGTGAAAAAAGGGAAGAGAGGAAGGTAAAGAAGCAGAGGGCATCCTAGAGAAGCATGAAAGCTTAAGGAGGTGTTCAAAGAATAAAAGAAGCCATTGAAACTGAGGAAGAAATGATTTGTGAAGTGGAGTGGTTGATGGTCTAGCTTCATATATTTGGTATAACAACATTAATTTTACTGTGAATACTAGAAATCAAAATGTTCATAAGATTTTTAAAAATGTCCATAAGATAAAAATAACACGTACCAGATCTTTGCATTTTCAAAGTCTAGCAAAATATATGACAAACTTTGTAATGAGAAAAAGAAACATTTTTGACAAGTTAACATGTGATATTTAAATGTGCACTGTATTTTATGGCATTATTTTGCATTACATCTCATGTATTGCATTTGTTTTATAGCTGTGATTTTTATTACCTTGGGGATAAGCTTTTATATGAAGAGCATCATTTCTCCTAAAACACTAGTAGGAGCAGTTGGCATTTAATACCACTCTAAAGAATCATTTTCATAACCTCTCTTTAGGGAAGTACATTTTAGGAGTAGAAAAAGTTTGAGGAAAATAAAAGCAGAAATGGGTTTGGAGAAGCAAAAATTAGTGAGAAATTGCTCAGTGAATATCAATCACATTCTACTAGCAGAGTTTGGGTATCACTAGATTTGAGGTCTCCTGCATTGCAGGCAGATTCTTTACCAACTGAGCTATCAGGGAAGCCTAGATTTGAGGCATCCATCTTTATTTATGGTACACTTTAAGAAGCTCATTTGAGACTAGGGAGCTTACTCCAAAGCTACAGGCTTGATATGTTCATATAATAAAAGAATTTCTACTTCACTACCCATACATGATAGCAACAACATAATACATGTCAGCATTCTTTATAAGTTGTGTAAGTCTTACCAAATGCAATAATAACCTTCATCACTTGCTCAATAATACATTGATTATGAATAACCACCTAGAAATTATCCAATAAAAACTATGAAAGAATATTTCGAGTGCTTATTCCATGTCAAGCACTCTGATAAGTCCTCTGCATACATTCTCTTATTCAATCTTTTCAACCACCCACTGGAAGCAAGGAGGATCCTAAATTTACAACTGAGGAAACTGACCTAGACAGGAAATTTGACTTGCACACAGAAATATACAAAAGTAATATACAGATAATATAAACAAGACCTGAACAGAAGCAGCACTAATATCAAAGACCCAGATATTAATTGTAAGAAATTAAACAACCATAAGAATAAAAAATGACCCAATATATAAATGAGAAAAAGATTTGAACATACACTTCATCAAAGACATATGGCTGGCAAGAAATATGTGAAAATATACTTAACATCATTAATTATTATGGAAGTGCAAACTAAAAATACAATGAAATACCAGTATACACCTTCCCTGGTGGCTCAGCAATGAAGAACCTGCCCACACTGCAGGAGCCACAGGGGACCAGGTTTCCATCCCTGGGTCAGGAGCATCCCCTGGAGAAGGGCACAGCAACCCACTCCAGTATTCTTGCCTGGAAAATTCCATGGACAGAAGAAGCTGGTGGGCTACAGTCCAAGGGGTCACAGAGTCAGACACGACTGAAGTTACTTACCATGCACGCACCAGTATACACCTACTGCATGCTTAGTTGCTTAGTTGCCTCCAACTCTTTGCCACCCCATGGACTGTAGCCCGCCAGGCTTCTCTGTCCATGGAATTTTCTAGGCAAGAATATTGGAGTGGGTTGCCATTTCCTACTCCAGGGTATCCTCCTGACCGATGGAGGGATCAAAGTGGAATCTCCTGCATCTCCTGCATTTGCATCTCTTGCATTGTGCCATCTGAGAAGCATACACCTACTAGACTGGCTGAAATATGATGAATAAATTTAACATGACATTGTAAATAAACTATACTCTATAAAATTTTAAAAAAATAAAATAAAATTTTAAAATGACAACAGTGTTAGCAACAATATGAAGGAACTTGAACTCTCATACAATGCCAGGCAGGAATGTAAAATGGTATAACCACTTTAAAAAATAATTTTATTTTAAATTCCTTAAAAAGTTAAGCATGTATGTATTATATGTCTGGCCCTTCCACACAAAGCATTTACCCAAGAGTAAAGAACACCTGAGTGTGTGCCAGCGTACTCAACTGTGTTGGACTCTTGCAACCCCATGAACTGTAGCCAGCCAGAATTCCTCTGTCCATGGGATTCTCCAGGGTAAGAATACTGGAGTGGGTTGCCATGCTCTGCTCCAGGGGATCTTCCTGACCCAGGGACGAAGCTGGGTTCCTTGTTTTGCAGGATGATTCTTTACCATCTGAGCCACGAGGGAAGCCACAGTTTATATATTTTCCTACATTTCTACAATATCTGACTTTGTACAATGAAAATAAATTTTATATCTAAAAATAAGTCATTTTTAAAGAAAGCACTATCTTACAGACTCTTGAAAATTTACCCAGTATACTGCCAACTATTTCCATACTTAAATTTGTTAAAATAACCAGAAAGTCAATTTATAAACATCCTCTTTGGATGTGGACCTTTATTTACTCTCAGATGAATCGGTGTTGATTTTTGTTTTACTCTATTTCACTGCCTTGCCGCCCCCATCTCTTGGTCCTTGGACAGAAAAAGGTCAGAGAGGGAGGACAAGTACGGTTTGGCTCCATCCTTTCTTTTGCAAGTCACAGCATCTACTTTTTCGACAGGACTTTAAACTTAGATGAAACAGTAAATTACAAACGCCCAAAAACCAGAAATCTCGCGTCGACGATGGGGGAAATGTTTCTAACTGTTAGCCTTTTCCCCACGGCGAATGACGCGCGCGCGCCCGCACAGCCCTCCGCCTGGAATTCCGTGCGTGTGGAAGCGAAGGGGCGTGTGACGCAGTCGCCGTCGCCTAAGGCTGCGTTCTGATTCAGATCTGATGCCCCGGCGGCGCCTGACCGCGCTCAGCCGGCCTGGCCTCAGTTTCCCTACTTCTAAGTAGGAGAGGCCATGCTGCCCTGCTTCTTGTTCCTGCCCAAGCACATCAGCACATCGTTGGTGTTCCTGCGCAGTGCGCGCCACGGCTTCGCTTTCCTGCCGCGCTGGGTCCCCAGGCTGTCCTCGGACTACCCGCCCGCCGCCCCCATTCGCCTGCTGGCCGCAGCCGCCTCTTCCCGGGGGCCGGCGGGGGCCGCCGGCGCCCTCTCCCGGGTGCGCCAGAACTTCCACCCGGACTCCGAGGCCGCCATTAACCGCCAGATCAATCTGGAGCTCTATGCGTCCTACGTGTACTTGTCCATGGCCTATTACTTCTCCCGAGATGACGTGGCCTTGCACAACTTTGCCGGATATTTCCTTCGACTGTCTCGCGAGGAGACCGAGCACGCGGAGAAGCTGATGAGGCTGCAGAACCAGCGGGGAGGACTGATCTGCCTGCAGGACATCAAGAAACCGGACCAGAACGACTGGAAGAGCGGGCTGAATGCCATGGAGTGTGCTCTGCTCTTGGAAAAGACTGTGAACCAGTCGTTGCTGGAAATGCACACTCTGGCATCAGACAAAGGTGACCCCCATTTGTGCGATTTCCTAGAAACCCACTATCTGAATGAGCAGGTGAAGTCTATCAAAGAACTAGGTGACCACGTGAACAACTTGGTTAAGATGGGGGCCCCCGAGTCTGGTCTGGCAGAGTACCTTTTTGACAAACATACCCTTGGAAATGAAAACAATCGCAACTAACCCATAGGCTGCCTTCCCAAACAGGGTGTGCCAGGACCCAGAGGCAGCTGTTTCCTCCAATCTTTTTATATTCTTCTCTTATTACAATGTCTCAATAAAGTGATTTGTAGAGAAAATGTATTTAGCCCCATGTTAACAATGGCTGTTTGCCCAGCATCAAGATGATTTTCCCAGCCCAGAATGAGATGGTATAAAAAAGACTGCAAAAAACCTACTGAAATAGATGCAAACTAAATTTTTACAGTTACCAAATATTCCCGACCATGACCCTGCAATAAATATCCATGAATTTCAACTCAACAAATGCCTGTTATTTTCAAGACATTATGTTAAAGGCTAAAGTGGAAATATGTGTAAGATAAATATGCAAATAGGCTATAGCAAGATGAAGGATATGTAGTACTGCAAAAATAATACGTGGAAAGTTCTGTAACAAGTTTTACCGTTTTCAAAAAGTGCAATCTGTTTTTGAAGGATTTTGTGATCAACCAAATTCAAGAAAAGCTAAAAAAGTATAAATGCTGGATTTGGAAAGACACAATGTGTGCTAGCACTTTAAGGGCTCTGGTAAATCTTGAAATTAAAAACAAAATCCAAACCAAAAAAATTATTGGATTGGTTTTCATTTAGCTCAGTGTTTCCCCAACAAACCCAATCTCAGCTAGCTTTTTGTGTGTGTTTTAGCAATGATAATATAATCATACCTACATATCTGATAATAGACTGTACAGCCTCCCTTTTAACATACCAAAAAGGGTGAACACACTGCAGAAAACATGTTCCTGTGGCCTTTAAAATGAAGCTGAAAGAATATTAGGGTGGAAAAGTCAAGAAGGAATTCAGAATAAAAGAAGCATCAGCTGGGCAGATGTTTTCTTGGGGAGGCAGGAGAAAGGGCAATAAAGTGAGTAGGAGAATACAGTACATCCCCTACATATGAACCTTCAAGTTTCGAGCATTCAAAGATGTGAGCATGCGTTCACATGTCCAATCATGTTAGGTTAATTCATGTGTTTGGCATACATTGTCACGTGTGTGCGTCCTCTGCAAGTGTATAGTAGTACAGTATCTTTTTAAGTAGAATTGAATCCAGCAAGGAACCAGAACCTGTGCCATCAATACCAGGCATGAGTGAAATTGCAGTTTGTCCTCCATCTCCTGTTGCAAATGGACCCTTCAACTCTGCTTTCTCCCACTTGTCTCCATCCTCCAATCAGTATCTGTTCTTGACCTTTTTGCTCAATACCAGCCCCTGTATCCCAGATGTTGTACTGCCCTAGTGTACTTTTCAAGGTACTATACTGTAAGATTAGAAATGTCTTAGTTTTTGTTTTTTATGTATTATTTATGTGAAAAGTAGTATAAACCATTACAGTAGAGTGCTATATGCGATTGTGTTAGTTGGGTTTCTAGGCTAACCTTGTTGAACTTACTAACAAATTGGGCTTACAGACATGCCCTAGGAATGGAACTCGTTCGTATGTAGGGGTTTGGTCAGTAGACCTTTGGCTAGACTAAGAGTGCTGGGTGGTGTGTGGAAAGATGGGCTAGAGCCCACCTATGGAGGTGAGAAGGAAAGGTTAGGTTCAATTTAATGGGCAATGGCAGTGCTCCAAAGGGACCCCAACAGAAGAATGCTGTGCTAAATGGTGAACAATCAGAAGTTTGGTTGTAGAGAATAAAAACCTGAAAACAACCTCAATATTGGTGTTAGTTTGGGGCCTCTGAGAAACAGATGCCAAGATGGGATTAAGTGAAGAAATAACTGTGTTAAGGAAAAAATAAAGGATGTTGAGAGGAAATGGGAAAAGAGCTGGGAGAAGCAGGGAGAGACTTCAGACTCTGTGTGAGTCTGATCCTGAGGAAAGGAAGAAAGGGAAGTTGTACATAGTTCTCCAGGATATTCTGCAAGACTGTCTGGGAGACCTCCAGCTAAAATTGCTCATCAGAGGAACACCAAGCATCCGAGAAATGGGCCTGCCCACGTACATTTCTGGCATTCAGTTATTGACTGGGAGTGACCCATAGGAGGGGCTTCCCAGGTGGCTCAGTGGTAAAGGATCTGCCTGTCTGTGCAGGAGAGGCAGGAGACACAGGTTCAGTCTCTGGGTTGGGAAGGTCCCATGGTGGAGGAAATGGCTACCCACTCCAGTGTTCTTGCCCGAAGACTCCCATAGACAGACACATCTGGTGGGTTGGTCCACAGGCTTGCAAAGAGTTGGACACAATTGAATGACTGAGCATGACCATAGGAAGTCTAGCCTTGCAGTGAGCTAAGGGATGGACCCATTTTTGAGCACAGCAGCTTGGGTCTTTGGCAAATTGTGCACCCTTCAGTACCAGATTTGAGAGCCATGCACACATGACTGCACAAACTCAACAAAACAAATTAAAACCGCATACCTGGAAATGCTCTGCAGCTATTAAATACAATGTTGTCAAATACATAATGAGGTGGACAGAAATTCACAATGTGTTATCTTAAAAATAAGCATATTGCAAAAAAAAAAAGAAAAAAATAAGCATATTGCAAGGTAGGGTTATATTATATAATTGCATATATTAAACTTCCAGGGGAAATTATATAAAATATATGCATATAAAATGTAAATATATATACCAACAAATGTAACTGGAAAATCTCTTAGTGATGTTGTGTTTGGTATTTATTTTCTTTAGCTACTTGTCTTTTTAAAATAAATTTCTTATCATGGGTACCAATTATAATAATGATAGAAAAGTAAAGCTACAAAATAAAAATAAAGCAAAAAGGGCTGAACCATGGTCAAACCAAAGGATATGGAAACAAAGACATGCTGGAGAGAGTTTAGAGATAGACTCTTTTTAAATTTTCAGATGCTTCAATGAAGAGAATTCAGAAATGGGGTATAGGAAGAAAATTAATAGAGTTCAAACCAGAGAATAGACAAGTTGAAAAATGCAGGGATCACAACAAGAGAAATAATTGAGGTTGGAGAGTCCATGATGATTTGCTTTTGATTATGTGGATCAATCTCACTATACAGTCTATACTTAAGTTGCTTTATCTTGCCTCACAGGCATGCTATTAACATTTCTGCAGAAAATGTCCTCTTCAGTCCTTCTAGATGAGTGTATTTTGAACTGCATATTGCAGCCTATAGGTGTGTCATGAGATTAGTGAGTTACTATCTACCTTTTTGCTGAAACTCCAATACTTTGGCCACCTCATGCGAAGAGTTGACTCATTGGAAAAGACCCTGATGCTGGGAGGGATTGGGGGCAAGAGGAGAAAGGGATGACAGAGGATGAAATGGCTGGATGGCATCACCGACTCGAGGGTCATGACTTTGAGTAAACTCTGGGAGTTTGTGATGGACAGGGAGGCCTGGCGTTCTGCAATTCATAGGGTCGCAATTAGTCAGACACAACTGAGCAACTGAACTGAACTGAACTGAAGCCTCAGCATCAGTCCTTCCAATTAATATTCAGGACTGATTTCCCTTAGGATTGGCTCATTTGATCTCCTGGCAGTCCAGGGGACTCTCAAGAGTTTTCTCCAACACTACAGCTCAAAAGCATCAATTCTTCTGCACTCAGCCTTCTTTATGGTCCGACTCTCACTTCCATACATGACTATTTGAAAAACCATAACATTGACTAGATGGACCTTTGTTGGCAAAGTGATGTCTCTGCTGTCTAGGTTTGTCATAGCTTTTCTTCCAAGGAGCAAGCATCTTTTAATTTCATGACTGCAGTAACCATCTGCAGTGATTTTGGAGCCCAAGAAAATAAAGTCTGTCACAGTTTCCATTGTTTTTCCATCTATTGGCCATGAGGTGATAGGGTTGGATGTCATGATCTTAGTTTTTTGAATGTTGAGTTTTAAGCCACCTTTTTCACTCTTCTCTTTCACTTTCATCAAGAGGCTCTTTAGTTCCTCTTCGCTTTCTGCCGTAAGGGTGGTGTCTTCTGCATATCTGAGGTTATTTCTATTTCTCCTGGCAATCTTGATTGCAATTTATGCTTTATCCAGCCCCAATTCCACATGCTGTACTCTGCATAGAAGTTAAATAAGCAAGGTGACAATATACAGCCTTGATGTACTATTTTCCCAATTTGGAACCAATCTGTTGTTCCATGTCTGGTTCTAACTGTTGCTTCTTAACCTGCATACAGATTTCTCAAGAGGCAGGTAAGGTGGTCTGATATTAAATATGAAATGTCTATGAAACATAGACATCAAAAACATACACTTGATTTCACCATCCTCTACAACCTAGTTAAATTTTTTTGCTTCATAATAAAAGAAAATTCCATTCTACCAGTTTCTAGGGTCTTGTCATTCTTGACCACTTGCTTTCTCTCATACATTATACCAGACGTTCAGCAAAATCCTGAATCTTACCAATGCTAAAAATTTTCATCTTGCCCCTTTAGTACAAACTCCCGTCTTTTTATCCCCCTGCATTATTTTCTGTAACACTGGTTATCGGAAAGTTATCCACATAGAGATCATATGTAAAACTGAAAAGGCTGAAATGACAAAGAAGAGAGGAGATATTAATAAAAAGACAGTAGAGGGGGGTCCAGACAGAGACAATTGGTAAATTAAAGTAGCTCTATATTTAGGGGATATTAGATGAAGAAACCTTGACAGGATACAGAAAAAGAACATAAAAATATCAAAACCAAAAAAAAAAAAAACCAAAACACTTGTCTTAGAAGCCACCATAGTAGAGAGTTTCCGTCAAATGCTATAAAGCTTAATTAGGTTGTGGGTTGAAAGGCATCAGATCAGAGAAAATAATGACTATATTTCCCTTAAAGTAGCTCTATATTTAGGGGATATTAGATGAAGAAACCTTGACAGGATACAGAAAAAGAACATAAAAATATCAAAACCAAAAAAAAAAAAAACCAAAACACTTGTCTTAGAAGCCACCATAGTAGAGAGTTTCCATCAAATGCTATAAAGCTTAATTAGGTTGTGGGTTGAAAGGCATCAAATTATATTCTATTTAAAATTATTGCAAAATAATGACTATATTTCCCTGTTCTGTAAAATATATCCCTGTTGGAATTTTTTTTTTCCCCACAAAGCAGATTGTGTCTCTAAAGCCCATATCCCTATCACATCCTTCCCTCCTCACCTCCCCCAACTAGTAACTATTAGTTTTTTTTTCATTGTAAATCATTCATTCTTCAATTTATAAAAGGGACATCAGAGTTGGCAAATCTGTAACTCATTTGTTATTTCAGAATAGTGGCTTTAGGAGTGGTGGAGATAGAAAGCCATATTCATGGGGGTAAACAGGTAGAGAATATTGAATTCTTATTTGAAAAGTTTTTCTTTTTTAAGTAATTGAAGATAGTAGAGGGTACGGAATGGCTATGAGTGCTTTCAGGACAAGAGAAGCTAGTAAAAAGGAAAGATTTGAGAAGCAAGTGATAGAGTGAGGTTCTAATGGAGAATGGAGCACAAGATAAAAAAAAACCTAGGTATGACCTGGAAAGACATGTCCTCCAAAAACAGAATGAATAAAAGAGGAAGAAATTAACATAAACTTTAAGATGAAAGTGAAAGTCACTTCACCCTGGCTGAACTCAACTTCCAAATAAAGTGAGGCAAGAGATAGATGGGTCTCAGGCTGAGAAGCTGGAGTCTGTGCCCTGTGGACAAATACTCCAAGATGAAGAAGAGAAGGAGATAAGCCCTGACCAGATGAAAGACCACATTTCTTGTTCTTGAAGTCAAGGAGAGCTTTCCACCTACACACGCACAGAAAGGCTTCTTGAAGGTCAAAAAGGAAGGGGGCGCCACCCCAGAGTAGTGATGTCAACCAGCCCATAGGCCTCTTTGCTAGAATCCATCCTGTCTAAGAGATCCATCAACACACATGGGAGGACCCTGAGATATACCAAATACAAACTCAAAACCAGGAAAGCAAGATGATTGGCAGAAAGAATCACAGAAGAAATGCCCCACAAAAGTAATTCAAACTACCATGAGGGTAGAACTCTCTCTGAGCCCACCTGTGTGTCTATCCACATGTACCCTTTTTCCTCTTAATAAGCACTTTACTTGCTTCTTTACATCCCATCTCTATGTGGAAATTCATTTCTACACAGCTGACAGGCAAGGGCCTTGTAACTGGTCGCTGGTCTCTGGTGGTCTAGAGGCTAGGATTCAGCATTCTCACTGTCTGACTTCAACCTCTGGCCCAGAACTAAAATCCTGACTTCAAGCAACTGCAAGCCAAGACCACCCAGGATCAAAAGTAGCAAATGAGATCATCTACTGAGATATAGCTACCTCTACCTAGAAATATTTTAATTAGCTTTGTTGCAGGAAGGGGGGCCCCTTCCAGAGCCTGAAACTGGGCTCTTGTCTAACACTCAGAAATGAATTGTCCAAGGAGACACATGTGCTGACAAATCAAGTGATTTTACTCAGAAAGGGCACCCGGGTGGAGCGCAGTCGGATAAGGGAAACCAGGAGGACAGCTCTGCCAGTGGCTGGCAGTCTCGGGTTTTATGGTGATGGGATTAATTTCTGGGTTGTGTTTAGCCAATCATTCTGACTCAGAGTCCTTCCCAGTGGTGCACACCTTGTTCAGCCAAGATGGATGCCAAGCTGGATTCTGGGAGGCGGTCGGACATGTGAAGTCTCCTTTTGACCTTTCCCAAACTCTTGCAGTTCGTGGTGGGTTATTAGTTCTGTGTTCCTTACCAGGACCTCCTGTCATAAAACAACTCATGCAAATGGTTACTACAGTGCCTGGCCAGGATGGGCAATTTCAGTCAGTGTGCTTCCCCTAACAGCTTCATTTACCAGATATTATTACAAAATAGCAAATATAAGTCATTTTACAGATGGGATATAATCTCTACTCTGTCTAATATTTATAAAAAACTACAAGTCAAAAAGCATGTGCCTGGAGCTGAACCAAGTGGAAACTAGATTTCTAAACAAAAACCTAGTATGCGAAAGAAATGACTCCAAACACCTAAATATCCTGAGACGTTGTTTTACTCTTGAACACAAACACCCAATGATGCCAAGATTCAAGGCCTTCAGATTGGTGGGAAAATATAGCATATTCCCCTGAACATTAGCATCTATTGTAAGTCATCGTCCTTCACATGCAATTGTTAATCAGGTTTTGCACAGTTCATTTGAAAACTTGCTTGTAGAAGCACTTAGTCTGCATGACAAAATATCTCAGGACAGGGTGTATACATTTCTTACTGAAACTGGACCCAGAGTTTCTGAAGCCAATAAGGTTCACTTGATTTTTTTAAAAGTTGAACTTCACCTTCAAACTTTCCACTCTCACATGAAAGGCATCAGAGAAAACATTCAACACCACCACGGTCACAAAGAAAGGTGAGGTGTCCACGGTGGAGAAAAGGGAGCATGAGACACTTCAAGAATGCTCCAAGAGACACACTCAGGAAGCAGACAGCTCTTAAACATAATCTGCCAAGGGCACTCAGTTTATGAAATCAGGAAGGTGCACAGACTTTGGCATGTGTTAGTTTTCCTAAGCTTCATATTTCTATCATGTAAGTTTAAGACACTCTGTTGGGTATATTTGTTTGGAATGAGCAAAACGATGCATGTGTGTGTGCGTGCAAGTGCAGGGGCTCTCCCAGGCCGGGTGAGAATGCCCAGCTAGGAGAGGGACTGCCTGACAGTTTTCAGAGAACAAACCGTAGACATGCACTCAGGGCTGTACTCCTTCCAGGCAGCCTGGCCGATTTCCCAGTGCAGATCGTGACCCAACAATCTCTTGAGAGAGATATCTAATGCTTTTGCCCAAACCTCAGTCTCTCTCAAACCCCCTGAGCACCATGTTTTCATAGACTGAATTAGCAAAAAAGAATTTCCACTACCATAAAAGGGCTGTTGGACTAATAAAGTGCTATTGCGTAACCTATACACAGATCCTAGATAGTGTAGTCTGGTTATTAATAGCCTGCACTCGAGAATTCAAAATACTTGTATGAGAATAACTGCTCTACCACACACCAAATGCATGATCTTGGGAAAAGACGTTAAACTTTCAGAGACAGATTTCCCTCTGCCATGAGAGACTATTGCAATGTTTATCAGGGGACTAAATGAAATAAAGAATATAAAGTGAAGTGAAAGTCACTCAGTCGTGTCCAACTCTTTGCGACCCCATGCACTGTAGCTCAATGCCAGGCTCCTCTGTCCATGGGATTCTCCAGGCAAGAATACTGGAGTGGGTTGCCATTTCTTTCTCCAAAAGAATAGAAAGGTGAACACATTTTCTGGTACACGGCAAATGCTCAATCAATATTAGTTGCTTAGAACGGGTGTTTTTTAAAGGGAGAAAATGTTGTCAGTGTATTTGTGAGTATGCTTGCTTGCATATGCAAAGACTACCTCTGGAAGGATAATGTCATTTGCCCTCAATGAAGAAAACCTGGTAGTTGGGAAAGCAGTGCTAGTGAGACTTTTTCATTGTGTAGGCCATTTGTGTCTCCTTTTTCAAAGAAAAAAACACTTTAAATCTCAATGTTCCTAATGTTTTAAGTTTCAGAGTATTAAATAAGTATTGGCTTTACCATTTTTTTTCATTTCCCTTTACATTTATAACCAACAGTAAGGGAGTATCTCATGTTTTGTCAAAAAATATTTAAAGGTCATATAATGATCATAATCCTCCCAGTGATTATTAAGATCACTTTGGATGGTTTCAACTTGCAAGATCATTTTTATAGCCCTGCACTGCCTTGAAAAACAAGAATTATCTGTATATCCACCAAAGCAGAAAACCAATTTTTCTGTTAAGAGTATCATTCTAAAAACACTTTTTCTGATTTTTGTCAGGCATTTCATTCATTTAATAAGTATCTTTGAATTATTATAGATAGTAAAATAGGAACCAATTTATTGTGAATTCAAGAAAACCAGAGTAGAGACAGTGTTCTTAAGTTTAATAACACTAAGTACTATTAACATTGTACTGTGTGATTTATAAAGAACCTTCATATAAAATTAATTTATTCCCCATACCACTGTCTATTATACATGAGCAGACTCCTCTGTGATGTTGCATTGCTCTTGGGATAAAGGCAAAAGTATTTAATTTGGCATGACTGGCCCTGTCTAGTCTGCCTTCGTAACTTCATATTCCACCTCCTTGCTCTCTCCACCCCAGCTGCACTGGCATTACTAGATTCACCGGGCACACTCATGCCACAGCATTTTGCCATATTGCTCTGTTTGCCTCTTTCCCTTTTCCATTGACTCACCTCCTACTTAATCTTCAATGCTGCAAGTGTCACTTATGCTGGGAGGAGATCTTCTCTTTGCCCCTTCCAGAGCTGCTTTCTCTCTTCTCCACCTCTCTCCATTCTAACCTGCAAGGACATAACAAAGGGCTTAGTTTCCCTGTGGTCCCATCAAGGCATTTGTTCTCCCAGCTGCCTCCTTTCAATGTCACTGCCGGTCTGCAGCATCCCTCCACAGACTCAATGCCTCCTACGAGGAAGGCAGCTCCCTCTACTCAGCCATTCTGTCTCTAGGCTCTAATAAGCCACTCTATCTCTTGCTGTATTAGGCCTGGGGTGGAAATGCCCAATCCCTGCCCTACTCCCCCACCACTTCTTTATAAATAGCTGCTTTATTATACTCTTTCTGCATTATCTTATTTGTGACCTGTATCAGGATCCTGACTATGATCTTGTTGCCGCTTCTCCTAATGGTTCTTTCTTCAACATGGTCTCCTAAGACTTATGCCCTCATGCCAGTCCAAACAGCTCACAGTCTTGACTGCAATATACTAGACTGTTTACAGCTCCCTGTTGTTCAGTCACTCAGTTGTGTAAGACTCTTTGAGACCCCATGAACTGCAGCACCCCAGGCTTCCCTGTCCATCACCATCACCTGGAGCTTGCTCAAATTCACATCCATTGAGTTGGTGATGCCATCCATCCATCTCATCCTGTCATTCCCTTCTCCTCCTGCCTTCAATCTTTCCCAGCGTCAGGGTCTTTCCCAATGAATTGGCTCTTCCCATCAGGTGGCCAAAGTATTGGAGATTCAGCTTCAGCATCAGTCCTTCCAATGAATATTCAGGACTGATTTCCTTTAGGATTGACTGGTTTGATTTCCACGCAGTCCAAAGGACTCTCAAGTCTTCTGCAACATCAAAGTTCAAAAGCATCATTCTTCAGTGTTCAGCCTTCTTTATGGTCCAACTCTCGCTTCCATACACGACTATCGGAAAAACCATAGCTTTGACTATATAGACTTTTGCCGGCAAAGTAATGTCTCTGCTTTTTAGTATACTCTCTAGCTTTGTCATAGCTTTTCTTCCAAGGAGCAAGCGACTTTTGATTTCATGGCTGCAGTAACCATCTGCAGTGATTTTGGAGCCCTTTTTACCCTTAGATTTTCTTTATTATTCACTTTTCAAAATATCCACCCCACAATTCAGAAGTATTCTCTTCCTAAAAGCTTTGACATCATCAGGCTGCAAACTTCTGGTTTGGGTAGTCATTTGAGCTCCCATAACACTCTAACTATCTATACCAGGGTCTTTACCACTCTGTGATTGACTTGATGCATTTGTCTTTCCTACAAGGCTCTGAATTACTAAGTCTGTAGTTTCTAGTCCCCCAGTGCATAATAAACTGCCTGGCATATGATAGCTATTCAATAAGTGAAAACTACAAAGCTGTATATAAAGTCTAGTTAAAGTAGTTTAGAGGCTTACTATAATATATATTAAGGCACAGTAGATCATCAGCACGTTTATCACTTTTCCCAAGACAATTTTTTTCTCCAAATATAGCATCTTAGTAAGAATACAGTTACCATAGCCAAAATACTGCATTAAGTGTACAGAATGATGTAATTTCCTTCATCAGATATTTATTCCTTCTGAAAATAAAATCTTTAAGCTTATTTCTCAATGCTTCTTTACTGAGCACTGTATTCCTTCAGTGTTGTCAAAGAAAATACAGTACATTGAAAAGCAAGAATGACCCAGAAAATTGGGTCAAGAAAGGTTTTGGAAGGTTTTTTCCAGGTAAAATATTATGAATTTTTCATAGCTTTGCTACCCCCACACCACTGCAGTATTAATGCCCACTTACCACTTGTTTAAATGCTTTTATTAAAATTATTTTTCCGTTTTCTTGTATGGTTACCTCTTCCTCTCTCCTTCTCCAATCAACCACATTATTCTTTACCATATTCTTTAGAGAATGCTATAGTGTGCCAACTAAACTTCCTTAGCCCTTTCAGGACTAAAGCGCTTACTGCTTCAGTGGCTGGGAATGTTGACAGTTGATGCTCACAGTTCAAGCCTCCTTTTTAAGGATCACCTTCAGCTGAGCAGAGCTACAGTTATATCATACCTCCTTCCTGGTGACAGTCCACATCCAAACATGGAGATTTTGTCAACATGGAGGATTAGGAAGGGGGAGGCAAATAGAGAATGTAGAGCAAAAAGACTCCCTTGCTCCAGTTAGAAATGACTATGCAAGAATATGCCAGCTCCAGAGGTCTCAACTGAGCTGCTCTTGTGATTGCAGCCTAGCCCAGTCTTTCCCTCAGCTTAATCTACTGTACTTTCCTTCATTTCCCTTCAGTGATTGACTCTGGGGCCACTCTTACATAAACTTCCTGCATGCCAATCTCTATCTCAGTGTCTGCTTTCTGGGAAACCCATAAGAACCCTCAAGAAGGAGCTCATGTAAGTAAGCTAATATGAATTCTTCTATGCTTCCTTCCATGACTATTTCATATGGGCAAATAAATATACATATATATTATAAATATATGTTTTTTTGCTTTTTAAAATGAGATCTTATTATAAATTCCTTAATTTCCCATTTAAAAGTACTCTTATACTTATTAATATATACAGGTATTAATACCTATATAGGTATAGATTTCCTCTAGGCAATTTGTATTGCTTCAAAGCTTTCGTTCCTTCTTTTAGCAGGTAAATAATATTCCAAGGTATTGTTGTTGTTGTTTAGTCACTAAATAATGTCGGATTCTTTTGTGACCCCATGGATTGTAGCTCACCAGGCTCCTCTGTCTATGGGATTTTCCAGGCAAGAATACTAGACTGGATTGCCATTTCCTTCTCCAGGGGATCTTCCCAACCCATGGATCAAACCAAATCCTCCTGCATCCAGGAGGATTCTTTACCTCCAAGCCACCAGGAAAGCCCATTCCATGGTATAGATATAAAATAATATATTCAATCACTCATCTTTGGATGAGGATCCACCTTCTCACAGTACTATTTTATTTTGGTTTCCATGAACAGTGGTGGAGTGGATATTATTGTACATATCATGTCATATGGTACTTCTATTTCTATAGGACAGATTTCTAATGGTGGCACCAGGTTCAGTAGTATGTATATACTTTTTTCAAACATATATTGCCAGATTTATTTTCAAAACTCTATAAAATTCACACTAATGCAGAGAGAACTTATGAAGTGATTCTATATATTTTACTTTGACATACTTCTTTCTTTCCCTCTAACATAGCCAAGTGATTTTGTATGAAACTTCTTTTTCAGGGTGAAAATATAGAAAGGTCCCCAAAATACTCTTTAACAAGTTTTTAACAGCTAACAAAACATGGAAACTATCTTTTTATTTTTTTTTTAATTTTTATTGGAATGCAGTTGATTTACAATATTGTGTTAGTTTAAGGCATACAGCAAAGTGAATTAGTTATACATATACATATCTCCTGTCTTTTTAAGATTATTTTCCCATATGAAAGTACCTTTTTAAAAGCAATAAGTACTGCTTTCAATGTAGGGCAAGTCCAGATTTATTTTAAATTAGTATTAAAACAGAATTAGAGGCTATCAATCTATTTAATTTTACCTGAAACAATTTCTTTTTTTATTCAGACTCTCTTAAATGTAGTAGAATGCATTTAACCTCTTTCCCCCCAGAAATTGGTATTAGAAAGTGTCTATATGTGTTCAGAATTCAGTGATAACCAGTAAGAATTATTAGAACCAGAGATTTCTCAGGATCCTGGAAATAAATGTTAGTTTTTAAAAGCAGAAAACAATATACAACTTATCATATTCAAATTTTAAATGCATTCAGGTGCAACGTTAACTAAATGTTACCCTCCCTGATTTCAAAAGCAAATCATTATGGAAATTTAAAAATACAAGATAAAACTGTTAAGTTCTTAAGTGTATTTCTCATGACATTAAAATATATATATACATTACACAAACCTCACCTATTGTGCCACTTGAAAATTTGTTGTGATTTGCAAGGAAAACAGTTTTCCTCATTGTTTTAGATAAATTAGAAGCTAATGAACTAAATATTCCAGTATAGCATTAACATAAATAAATACAAATCTACGATGAGAGTTAATCAAATTGAGCTGAACAATACATTTTCCCAAGTATATTTTGCACAAAACCCACAGGCTAAGGAGTAATTATTTTTATGCATGGGCACTTGACATTTTCAATTTGAAAAACATTTCATCTAGTAAAGTCAATACTTTTTGTAAGCTCAACCTACTGGTTGTTAATGTTAGGACACCATCTTGTGGATAAGGCATCTAATTTGGAAACCTGTCTATCTGAAATCACTTACAAAGCAAAAGGTAAAAAAATGTTCTAAGTATCACAGAAACAAATCCATAGCTTTATCTTTATTTTATTAGCATGTTTGCACAAAATAAACATGTTTGTTAGCATGTTTAAATATGAGGAAAAGAATACTGAATAGTTTTTACCAAAAGAGCATTTTCCCCTGTGTGTATCAGCTACAAACCAAATGCTATATTTCAAAATAGCTATCTGTTATAAAGGCATTTTAATGAAGAAAAATTTCCACAGAATTAATGAAATCTGTATTCATGAAGGTTATTCTTTATTTGAAAATGTAATTTAGTGCCAAACACTTCTGGGTTTCATATGGTCAGTATTGATAAGGTTGCCTGAGGTATAGAGAAAGTGAAAATCACTCAGTCATGGTCCTCTGTCCATGGAATTGTCCAGGCAAAGATATTGGAGTGGGTTGCCATTCCCTTCTCCAGGGGGTCTTCTCAACCCAGGGATCAAACCCTGGTCTCAAGCATTGCCGGCAGATTCTGTACTGTCTGAGCCACCAGGAAGAGTTTCCATATGAGGTATATAAGAATCTCAAATATCAAATTGGTTTTCTCTTTAAAATGTATTAACATTTCCATTAGCCTCACTAAAATAAAAAAGTCTTTAATACTTTTAGGAATATTGATTCAATGGGACTTTATGAAAAAGAAATAGATAAGCAGAGCATAGTGTCTGGAGGGCTGGGCACTATTTCTGGAACAGCCACCCACCTTGGACAAATCAATTCACTTATTTTGTCTTAGTTATCACAGCTGACAGAATGAATAATAGCAGCTTAACCAGACAGTATTTGCAAAGATACAAAACACTTTCACAAAACACTATGTGTAAAATTTCTTTGTTGTCACTAAGTCACGTCCGACTCTTTTGTGATCCCATGGACTGTAGCCCTCCAAGCTCCTCTGTCCATGGGGATCTCCAGGCGAGAATACTGGAGGGGGTTGCCATTTTCTTCTCCAGAGGATCTTCCTGACCCAGGGGTTGAATCCATGTCTCCTGCATTGTCAGGCAGATTCTTTACCACTGAGCCACCAGGGAAGCCCCAAATTTCTTTATACACCATAATATAGGAAGCGAAAAGAGCAATGGCTCTGATTTTATTGTTTTCAATCCCTGACCAAAAACAGCTGGTTTCTTTAGCACTTTTAAAAATGACAGTGATCACCCCTACACTCTCCCAACATATTTTCTTTTTGCCTTTCCATAAGGCTTTTTGGGGCGGGGTCTACAGAAAAAGAGACACAGAAATACAGAACAGACTTTTGAACTCTGTGGGAGAAGGTGAGGGTGGGATGTTTCAAAAGAACAGCATGTATACTATCTATGGTGAAACAGATCACCAGCCCAGGTGGGATGCATGAGACAAGTGCTCCGGCCTGGTGCACTGGGAAGACCCAGAGGAATCGGGTGGAGAGGGAGGTGGGAGGGGGGATCGGGATGGGGAATAAGTGTAAATCTATGGCTGATTCATATCAATGTATGACAAAACCCACTGAAATGTTGTGAAGTAATTAGCCTCCAACTAATAAAAAAATTTAAAAAAAAAAAAAAAATAGAATCACCTTAAAAAAAAAAAAAAATTTATATAAACCATATTGGCTAACACATCAGCCATGTGACTTGGGGAAAGCAATTATACCCACTTAATAGTGAAGGTATTTAAAATTCAGGTCTGAGTTTGAAATCTGACTTCACTTACCAGTTGTGTTGCTTTGGGTAAATTATTGAACTTTCTCTCTCTTTGTTTTCTCATTTTCTTGAAAGGGTTCTGAAGAGTGTTACTTTAAAGTGTGTAAAGCATTTATCACAGTGATTGAATTGTGTCAAGTGGGATATGGCAAAAAAATGAAAGTTTATCATAATTATTATAAATGAATACTATCTAATTTGACCTCTTCCCAAACTTGAAAATAAGCCAGACCATATCCATCATTCACAATATTTGTAAAAGAAATAATGCTGTTCTGCACTAGTGACCACAGAATATCTGGTCCAAAATGGTACTTTGATGGAGTCTGAATTGATTTTCTCTAAATGGCTGAAGTTTTAAAACAATTTGTAATTTCCTTCCTGCACCAGAGTATACAGAAAACAGTACATTCAACTCTTGGAGAGCTTTAAATCTCCGCAGATCATTAGTCTATAATGAAAATAATGAATGATAATCTTTGACTTACAAAGGTGACTTACCATCCCTGTAATGGATTTGAAGCTGCTTCAGTTAATGTGGGGTCAAGGTTCAACAAACTGCAGACTGTTCAGATAGCTTAGTCACAAAGGTGATCAGATGTCTTGGTGAAGGAACCAGAGAAAAGCCCTTGGTCTCTCTCTTATTGCTGTTGTTGTGCAATCCTTTAAAAAGCAAAAATGCCAATTGGCTGTTTTGGAAATTTGATAAAGCATTGTTTGTAGCCACATATGTGACTATTAACTTATTGAACTAAAAATGCAGTTAACTAAAACAAAAGGATTTAACAAATGGACAAAAAGACATCTCAGGAAATAGTCAATATGGCCCTCATCATCCTTTATTTTCTTTCTAAATTAGTTCCTGAACTTCCTTTCTGGGTCAGCTCAATTCTCAATATTTCTCGTAATTCTTCCTTATCCATCACGATTAATAATGACTGTACTAGGCCATCTTATACTAGATTTTATTTCAAATTTATAAGTTGGGGGCAAATCAAGACAGTCCAGGCAAACTAAAAACCTAGGATTCCATCAAATTCATAGCCCTTATATATAAGTTTAGCATTTACCCTGGATGGAGAAAAATCTGATTTTTTTTTTTTGTTCACAGAAATATAAACATCTTTTTTCATATTCACACTAGAGGATTTATTGCATACATAGTATTTGAAATCATTTGAATTACCTTTCATTTCATGTTTTTTTCAATAACAATTGGATCACACTCAAAAATATTGAAGGTAAAATACAGGGATAAAGTTCCAAATTCTTTTCAAAAATAGATGTATTTGAAAAATCCATGACATATTCTGTTATGTCCCCATCTCTACCCTTTGAAAATAATTATCCTACCATATTAGCATTATGCTGAACTAAAATAGGTATTTAATTTAGATTTGTGGATTTCATATGGACTTTCCGTTAATCTATTGCTTTCGTGCCAATCTTAGATTTCTTTCTTCCTGTAACAAAATATGTCTATCATACATCTCATAGAAAAGAGTCATGTATTTCAATATGCTATATTTTAAGGTAATTCCTAATATATATTTTTCATAATTTCAAATATTAGCATTTTTGAGGCTTGGTTACAATATTTTTTAAATTATACTTTTATATACTCATACTATATACTTAACAACTTTTCAAATGAAATCAGTAGTGTTTTCTATCATGAGCTGATTCACTGATAGCAAAGAACTGAGAGAACTAGTTCGCATATTACTTTATTGCTTTCATTTGAGTCCAGATTGAGCCAGTGTGTTTATGGTAAGAATTCATTGAAATCAATGGAGCTGAGCACAGATTAAAAATGCTCCATTGCTTTCTAAGAAGTGCAGTGATAAATGTTATTATATTTAATATCAGGAGCACCTTTCACCTCCCACCTCCCTACAACTTGTACACTGTTTTAAACTTAAGACAATATGATAGCTTTTCTTATTTTCATGAAATATTTCTGAAATGTGTTGCACAGAAAGCTAAGTTCTAGTCAAGAGTAACAGATGATTATGGCTATAAATAGTAGTTACAATAAAAGAAACAAATTGAAAATGTCTTATTTATTTTTTTAATTGAGTTTCTTATAAATTGACAACGCTACCATTTCACTTGTGTACTACAACCCAACAACTGAGATATTATTACAAGACTATTGTTAGAGGGGGAAAAAGCAAGTCTGAGTTGCTTTTTCTCCAGTCCTGGTTATGCCTTATGCTGAGCTGTTCATTCACCTGATATACCTTTTCCTGGTGACAGAATACATGCATTGATATCTAGAAAGTGGTTGAGGGACAGTATGTACTGGGTTGGCCAAAAGGTTCCTTCGGTTCTTAAGTCAAAATAGAAGACAATTTTTTTTCATTTTCACCGAGAATTTTATTGAACAATGTATTCACCATTTTGTTCCCCTACTTTGGGGGGGGGGGGTGGTGGCGCCATTTTTCAGGCAACTTCAGGACTCCATCTTCCAAAAGCTTTTTCTTTTTGAGCAAAGAACAATTCAGATGCCTTTTACAGTCTTCCAGGAAATTGAAATGTTTTCCATTAAGAGAATTTTGTAAAGACGTAAATAAATGGACATCTGACAGTCCAATGTCTGGTGAATACAGTGGATGAATCAGAACTTTCCAGCCAAGCTTAACAGTTTTTTGCCTGGTCATCAAAGAAACATGTGGTCTTGCATTGTCCTGATGGAAGACAATGTGTTTTCTGTTGACTAATTATAGATGCTTTTCGTCAAGTGCTGCTTTCAGTTGATCTAATTGAGAATAGGACTTGTTGGAATTTATCCTTTGGTTTTCCAGAAGGAGCTCATAATAGGCACCCTTCCAATCCTACCATATACACAACATCACTTCCTATGGAGGGAGACTGGCCTTTGGTGTGGTTGGTGGTGCTTCATTTTGCTTGCCCCACAATCTCTTCCATTCCACATTAATGTACAGTATCTACTTTTCATTGCCTGTCACCATTTGTTTTAAAAACAGAACATTTTCATTATGTTTAATTAGAGAATAACATGTGGAAATATGGTCAAAAAGGGTTTTTTTCACTTAATTTATGTGGAACCCAAACATCAAAGCAATTAACATAACCAAGCTGGTGCAAATGATTATAAACATTTGATTTGGATATTTTGAGTATATTGGTTATCTCCCATGGAACATTGATTGTTCTCAATTAATGTCTCAATTTGATTGCTATCAACTTCTACTAGCCTACTGACCATGGAGCATTATCCAGTGAGAAATCTCTAGTATGAAACTTTGCAAACCACTTTTGACACATTTGATCAGTCACGGCATGTTTTCCATATACTGCATAGATCTTTTTTGTGCTTCAGTTGTGTTTTTGCCTTTCTTAAAATAATAAAGCATGATAAGCCAAAAGTGTTGCTTTTTTCTTCCATCTTCAATATTAAAATGGCTACACAAAAATTCACCAATTTGTTTTCACATGCTGATATGACAGCTGTCACAACACAATCTAACAAAATTGTTTTGAATAAGTTAAGGACATCTAATCACTACTAGAGCTATCTAGAAAAAAACTGAATGAACCTTTTGGCCAACCCAATAGAGAGTAATCAAAAGAGAAAAGTTCTCTGCAAAAGTTAACATAATGCTAAAGTTAACCACTTTGACCTACTGAGCATCACAGTCAAACAAAATTAGGAGACAAAGTTGGCTATAATTTATTGAATTAAGCACTCTTTTATATGTAGGAAGATGCTCATCACAAGAGGAAAATATAAAACCCAGCAATATAATGAAGAGTCAAAGAATCACTGACTACAGATATTTTAACTGAAAATGGCTTTAACTATCATCCTGTCTTAATATGTCAACCACTCAGCTTTTGTTCAAGTGAAGTAAAACAATAAAATTCATGACTGATCGATTGAAAAGAGAGAAATGCTTTAAGGACAGGTATTTAGAAATAACATTTTTTAAAAAAAACCAAGGACTGAATACGTTTAAAATGTTACAGTATATTGTTTTAAGAGAAAGAATTTTTTTTCAAATATGTATTGAATCTCATGCCAACAATAAGAAACATCAAATCTTATTAATTACATAATAAATAGTTGCAAAATATATTAAACTACAATAGGCACAGATGCAATTTGCATTAAAATTACTTTTTTCATTTTCACGCTTCAGAAGATTTTACCAGAATTAGTTATAGTTATGATATTATATCTTGTTATTCCTCTCAAGTCTAACAGAAGTAAAGTAAACGTGGTCCCTTAACTACAGATTTTGGATTCTCATTCCATTAGGCAAACAACCCAAGTCTGACCAAATATTGTTTGATTTTTTGAAGAAATTTATAATTTTTAATGGAATATAATTGCTTTACAAGCTGTGTTAGCTTCTTCTGTAGAACCATGTGAATTAGCAATATGTATACATATACCCCCCCACGTTGAGCCTCCCTCCCACCCCTCTAGGCCATCACAGAGCACCGATCTGAGTTCCCTGTGCTGTATAACAGCATCTCACTAGCTATCTATTTCACCTCACACTGGTCAGAATGGCCATCATCAAAAAATGTACAGATAATAAATTCTGGAGAGGGTGTGAATAAACAGGAACTTTCTTAACAGTAGTGTGGGAATGTAAATTGACACAAGCACTAAGGAGAACAGCATGGGGGTTCCTTAAAAAACTAAAAATAAAATGACCATATGACCCAGAAATGTCACTTGTGGGCGTATGCCCTAAGAAAACCATAATTTGCACATACCCCAATGTTCATTGCAGCACTATTTACAGTAACCAGGACATGGAAGCAACCTAGATGACCAACCTTTAAGAAATCCTTCAAGAAGCCTCATAAAGGAAAATGCAACTCTAGTTTCCAGTATTGTCATACACTGAAAGGGCATAATCTTGATGCATACTGGACCCAAATAGTATCAGCCAGTGAGGAGAAAATAACTTAGACCATACACAAAAAGAGAGGCTGAGTACAGTTGATAGTATTGGAATAGCTCACCCAATCTCCATGACAACTTCTTCTGTGTGTAGTACTATCATTTTGTTTAGATGTTTACTCTGTTCCCACTGACTGTGGGATGCCAATTAAGGGGCCCAAATGGAAGGGAAAAACATAGATTAATCTAGACCATTCAAACATACACAATTACTCTAAGGAACTTAACTCTCTCTGGAATTGAGCTCAGGATCTCAAGAGAAAAGATGCACAGTTGATTTCATCACAAGCTGATGGCATCTGAACAAACAGCCCATCATTTCCTGCTGCCTCTGGCCTCAATATTACCTTTGCAAAGATCTAATCCCATAACTTTTTGTCTATGTGGGAGAAACTCCCATGTGCATGAGTGCTTAGTTGCTTAGCCATAACCAACTCTTTATGATCCCATGGACTGTAGCCCATCAGGCTCCTCTGTCCACGGGATTTTCCAGGAAAGAATACTGGAGAGGGTTGCTCTTTCCTCTACCAGAGATATTCCTGACCCAGGGGTCAAATCCGTGTCTCCTGTGTATCCTGCATTGACAGATAGATTCCTTACCACTGAGCCACCTAGGAAGTCCCATACTCTTCCAATAAGTGTTTCCTAGTCTCAGTCACTCTTCAATTAGCTCAAATAAAATTTCTGTTACTTTCATAAAAATATCCCAAGTGTTTCACTGAGAAGCTGCCCTGACTTTAGAACTGGCCTCAAAATAGAGAGAAGGGATGCTGATAGACAAAGTCAGTGTTCCAACAGCAGTATCAAAATGATGAGGACTCATCAGTCTTGGTTATGCCAAGGTTTGACATTAAAAGAGATTCATAGCAGGGAAAAATGCACATTGGGAGGAGAATAGATAGCAGTCACCATATTTTTACATAAACAATTGTATTGTCAGTATGGACCAACCAATCCCTTCAAAATAGTAGGGCATCCAGGAACGAGGATGCTGGGAGTAGGACCCCAAGCTAGAGGAAGAGACTGGCAGTGATCTCATGGGCTGAAGGTTAGCACAGGGGACCAAAGAAGTAGTAGAGCTGGTATGTAGCTCAGCCCCACTTCTTGCCTCCCCACCCCCACACAGCTGAACCTGGATTCAGGATAACAGGACTGATTCCAGACTCTCCTTGTTGCTGGGACCAAAAAAGTCCATAAGATTTCAACTCTGGTCAGGAATGTTCCAAGGGCTAGGCAAAGCTGCACCAGGTCTTTCAACTGGGGTGACTAGGTAGGGCTGGGAAAAGCTGGTTATAACAGCATAAAGATGGTTGGTGAAAAGTGGGAAAAGTCAGTGGTAAGCTGTGTCTTGAGCTGAAAAAAAAAAAGTTTAAATATTTAATTTACCATACTTCTTGATATTTCCTAAGATATTACCTCTATGCATTTGAATATATTATTCTCCTTTCTTTGGATGTCCTTTTCTCTGTTCTTCCATGGTAAAGCTGTTGTTTAAATATTAGATCCAGCTCAAATGCCATTTATTTTCTAGGAAGCATTCTTGGCTCTTCAAATGGTTTTATGACACATTTGTTTTTCAGTCTCTCAGTTGTGTCCGACTCTGTGACCCCATGAACTGCAGCATGCCTGCCTTCCCTATTCTTCACTATCTCCCAGAGTTTGCTCAAATTCACTTCCATTGAGTCAATGCCATCCAATGATCTTTTCCTCTGTCATCCCCTTCTCCTCCCACCCTCAGTCTTTCCCAGTATCAGGGTCTTTTCCAATGAGTCAATTTTTTGCATCAAGTGGCCAAAATATTGGAGTTTCAGCTTCAGCATCCATCCTTCCCATGAATATTCAGGACTGATCTCCTTTAGGATTGACTGATTTGATCTTGCAGCCCAAGGAACTCTCAAGAGTCTTCTCCAAGACCACAGTTCAAAAGCATCTTTTCTTCAGCGTTCAGCTTTCTTTATAGTTAGTCCAACTCTCACATCCATACATGACTACTGGAAAAGCCATAGCTTTGGCTAGACGTAGTTCTAATTTAAGTACTTATTCCTCCTACATAAAGACATGGACAATTTTGTGAAACAAAAATATCTCCTGCCATATCAATGAACAAGAATTGTCATAGCCATCAGTGATTTCTGGCCTCCAAATATGAATGAGGGTTCCCCAAACTGTGATCCTGCAAATGCTGCCACTCACCACGTTGATTGATGAGGAGCTAGGGGAATGCAAGATGAGGAGCTAGGGGAATGCAAGAAGCAAGGTGAACAAGGAAACAGGATTGGCCTCAGATAGCTGAAGTGCATATGAAAAGAATGAATTCTGTGAGCCCAGAGGCTTGCATCTTCCCATATACATAGAATGCCAAATTCCTTAACTTGATACCTGACCTTTGATGTTCAGACTGCCTGCTTCCTTTGTTGCAAACTTGTATATGGCCTGACATCCCCTCCTGCCTCCTTGGAGCAGTTTTCTCAGAGCTACTGAGATGCTATCTCCCAGGCTTGGAGTCATAAACATTCCCACCAAATAAAATAAGTTTACTTTCAGGTCGTGACTATATTTTTTAGACAACAATTTCTAATTAACATATGGAGATATACACCGTGCCCTGTACATCTTAGGCATACAGGAAGTAGTTGATGAATGAATGATTGCCAAATTCATGAGAATTATAGTTCCCTCTCTGACAAGAATTATTTAGATATCTTTGTAATATTTCAAATCTTATGAAAAATGCTTCAGTGAAAATTAAACTGCATTAGCATCTGAGACATTGCCTTCCTTTACACACAAAGTTAATTCTATAACTGATGGAGAAGAAATCTCCCCCAAATGAGGAGAAAGGTAGGAAAATAGAGAATTAGAAGGAAAAGGAAGTATATGTCTCAAAACTTAACTATGAAAATATATTTCCATATTTCTTAGGTAATCCTCTCCGATACAGAGAAGAAATAGAAAAACATGGTACTTTAGTCTGTACTTGGAAAACATGCATAATAAGAACAATGAGGAAAAGTTGCAACAGGGAAGAAAAAGTGCTCTAATGTTATAAAACCAACTCCAGGAAAGGGTTGTCTAGATTCTTTGTGGTTGATGAAGGATCAGTCTCTGCTTTGTTCAGATGGCTCTTTATTTCAGATCAAAGGCTTGAAAGTATTTTTTCTTGTCTGATACCTGAAATTCCAGCTTTCAATGCCCACAGTCATGAGCATTATCTTCTTAGAAAAGAATTCTTCCTCAAAAATAAAAAATAGGTAGCTTGTAATACACATACCTGAAAGCATTCCATTTAGAAGTTACTTCTATTTAAAACATAAAATAAAAATATGTTTAAAAGGAGTGATTTTTGAATCTTCAAGAGGAATGAATTTTTCATTTAACTTTTTTATTTCTTATCAATATAGAACCAGATTTACCCATAATGTAAGCAAATTTTAAAATGCAATTTAAAAATAACCAAGACAGATTGTTCCCTTATAATATAAATATAAGTTCAAGAGACAACAAATAATATAGTCAGGAGAGAATTTGTTTTATAAAATTTCAAATAAACTTGGTCTTAACAATTTAAAGTTCTGAGAAATATGTCAATACATAAAGCACATTTGTGCATCTCCTGGAAGACTGGTCTTTTGGAAGAAATCAGACCTTGTTTCTTTTACAAAGATAATCGGAAATCTGTCCAAACAATTTTCAATGAGCTTATGAACTTTCAGAAAGTTAAAGTCTCTATTCCTGTTTCTTGGGATTTCTTTCCATAGCTTTAACAAACTTAGTACAAGTTACATCCATAAAAAGTATTGGGGTTTACAAAGCAACTATGTTGACAAGAATCTAGACCTACATTTTCACTTATCTTACTGAAATCTGACATTATGAAACAGGGACTCAAATTTTTCTATCAAACAATGCTGATAGTTTCTTTATAAGAATGAGAGACTTGATTCCAAAATCAGTAACTTGAAGAATTTCATTTTTCAAGCATCGGGACCTCAAAGCATAAGTACTATATATTGGAGCTTATAAAGTGACAGATAAGCTGCATAAACTGTCTTCTTTTCAGTAAGACTTTGTGAAAATTATGTCCAATTAATTACCAAGTAATGTTTCTTTCCAAAAAGTTATATCTAAAATGTAACCTGGGTCATATAATTTTTTAAAGGAGTGAGCCTAATTAGCAAAGACCCATCCTAACGATGTAGTAAAATTTTTGTCTGATTTATTGCCTGCATTTTTGTCAGGATGAGTATACTCTTCCATCCAAGTACTAACCAGGCCCAACCATGCTTAGCTTCCAAGATCAGATGCGATCCGGCATGTTCAAGGTGGTATGGCCATAGACTGGATGAGTATAATCTATAACTCTACTGGAGCTGGAGGAGTCATTCATTCCAGGGATCTCTCCTCTCTGGGAAGAAAGAGAGATGGGTTCAGTAGGAAGGACTGAACCCTTCCACTTCAACCACTGCAACCATGTTGAGTTCATGATCAATTTTACCCTTGTACTTTGCTGACCACCAGTCCAAAACACTCTCCATGAGAAGATAATAAAAGAAAAAACAGGCAAAGGATTATTATGGCTGGAAACAGAAGGTTTTCCAGTTCTTTTGGTATATAGGGCAGTGAAGTCTCAAGGGTTCTTCAAGTCAGTACAACAGAGAAGTAAAGTAACAACAACTGAAGAGAATGGGAGCATATCAGATAAAGAGAGCATGATGTTCAGCCTATGAGGTCATTACATTTGCTAAAATCACAAGGGGTGATTTGTTTGGACAATGTGACACAATACATTGTCAAAGTCACCTGAAAATATACCTAATTCCATCTCTGTTTCCGATGTCTTCAGTTATGATCAAAATTGAAGCAATCTTGCTTGAATAAGCATTCTTTTCACATTGTAGCTTACACAAGGCAATAGTGTGTTTATTAACTTTTTAATATTGTCAACAGGAAATATACAGAATAACTCAGTGAGCAGTCTCTGTAATTTTGTTAGTTATAAAAAAGAGAACATTGATTTTTATTTTTTGGTAAATTAATTTATTTATTTTAATTGGAGGCTAATTGCTTTACAATATTGTAGTGGTTTTTGCCATACATTGACATGAATCAGCCATGTGTGTACATATGTCCCCCATCCTGAACCCCCCTCCCACCTCCCTCCCCATGCCATCCCTAAGGGTCTTCCCAGTGCAACAACCTTGAGTGCCCTGTCTCATGCATTGAACCTGGACTGGGGATTTATTTTACATATGTTAGCATACATGTTTCAATGCTTTCTCAAATTATCCTACCTTCACCTGCTCCCACTGAGTCCAAAAGTCTGTTCTTTACATCTGTGTCTCTTTACATATGTGTCTCACACATAGAGTCATCATTACCATCTTTCTAAATTCCCTAAATATGTGTTAATATACTGCATTGGTGTTTTTCTTTCTGGCTTACTTCACTCTGTATAATAGGTTCCAGTTACACCTATCTCATTAGAACTTACTGAAATGTGTTCTTTTTAATAGCTGAGTAATATTCCATTGTGTATATGTACCATAACTTTCTTATCCATTCATCTGCTGATGGACATCTAGGTTGTTTCCATGTCCTAGCTGTTGTAAACAGTGCTGCAATGAGCATTGTAGTACACAAGTCTCTTTCAATTCTGATTTCCTCAGTGTGTATGCCCAGAAGTGGGCTTGCTGGGTCGTATGGCAGTTCTACTTAGTTTTTTAAGGAATCTCCACACTGTTCTCCATGGTGGATGTACTAGTTTGCATTCCCACCAACATTGTCAGAAGGTTCCCTTTTCTGCACATCCTCTCCAGGATTTATTGTTTGTAGAATTTTTGATAGCAGCCATTCTGACTGGCATGAGATGGTACCTCATTGTGGTTTTGATTTGCATTTCTCTGATAATGAGTGATGTTGAGCATCTTTTCATGTGTTTGTTAGCCATCAGTATGTCTTCTTTGGAGAAATGTCTGTTTAGTTCTTTGGCCCATATCTTGATTCGGTTGTTTATTTTTCTGGAATTGAGCTGCGGGAGCTGTTTGTATATTTTTGAGGTCAATTCTTTGTCAGTTGCTTCATTTACTATTATTTTCTCCCATTCTGAAGGCTGTCTTTTCACCTTGCTTATAGCTTCCTTCGTTGTGCAAAAGCTTTTAAGTTTAATTAGGTCCCATTTGTTTATTTTGGCTTTTATTTCCATTACTCTGGGAGGTTGGTCATAGAGGATCCTACTGTGATTTATGGATTTATGTCAGAGAGTGTTTTGCCTATGTTTTTCGCTAGGAGTTTTATAGTTTCTGGTCTTACGTTTAGATCTTCAATCAATTTTGAGTTTATTTTTGTGTATGGTGTTAGAAAGTGTTCTAGTTTCATTCCTGCACCACTTGTTAAAGAGACTGTCTTTTCTCCATTGTATATTCTTGCCTCCTTTGTCAAAGATAAGGTGTCCATAGGTGTGTGGATTTATCTCTGGGCTTTCTATTTTGTTATATTGATTTATATTTCTGTCTTTGTGCCAGTACCATACTGTCTTGATGACTGCAGCTTTGTAGTATAGTTTGAATTCAGGCAGGTTGATTCCTCCAGTTCCATTCTTCTTTCTCAAGATTGCTTTGGCTATTCAAGGTTTTTTGTATTTCCATACAAATTGTGAAATTATTTGTTCCAGTTCTCTGGAAAAAATACCATTGTTAACTTGATAGGGCCTGCATTGAATCTATAGATTACTTTGGGTAATATACACATTTTCACTATATTAATTCTTCTGATCCATGAACATGGTATATTTCTCCATCTATTTCTGTCATCTTTGATTTCTTTCATCAGTGTTTTATAGTTTTCTATATATCAGTCTTTTGTTTCTTTAGGTAGATTTATTCCTAAGTATTTTATTCTTTTCGTTGCAATGGTGAATGGAATTGTTTAGTTAACTTCTATTTCTGTTTTCTCATTGTTAGTGTATAGGAATGCAAGGGATTTCTGTGTGTTAATTTTATATCCTGCAACTTTACTGTATTCATTGATTAGCTCTAGTAATTTTCTGGTGGTGTCTTTACAGTTTTCTAGGCAGAGGATCATGTCATCTGCAAACAGTGAGTTTTACTTCTTGTTTTCCAATCTGGATTCCTTTTTCTTCTCTGATTGCTGTGGCTAAAAGTTCCAAAACTACATTGAATAGTAGTGGTGAGAGTGGGCACCCTTGTCTTTGTTCCTGACTTTAAGGGAAATGCTTTCAATTTTTCACCATTGAGTATAATGTTTGCTGTGGGTTTATCTTATATGGCTTTTATTATGTTGAGGTATGTTCCTTCTATGCCTGCTTTCTAGGGCTTTTTTAATCATAAATGGATGTTGAATTTTGTCAAAGGCTTTTGCTGCATCTATTGAGACAATCTTATGGTTTTTATCTTTCAGTTTGTTAAAGTGGTGTATCACATTGACTGATTTGCAAATATTGAAGAATCCTTGCATCCCTTCTTCTGCAATTTTCTGGGTGAGTTTGAGTAGAATAGATGTTAGCTCTTCTCTAAATTCTTGGTAGAATTCACCCTATGAAGCCATCTGGTCTTGGGCTTTTGTTGTTGGGAGATTTTTTATTATAGTTTCGATTTCCATGCTTGTGACAGGTCTGTAAGATTTTCTATTTCTTCCTGGTTCAGTTTTGGAGGGTTATACTTTTCTAAGAATTTGTCCATTTCTTCCAAGTTGTCCATTTTATTGGCATATAGTTGCTGATAGTAGTCTTTTAGGATCCTTTGTATTTCTGTGTTGTCTGTTGTGATTTCTCCATTTTCATTTCTAATTTTGTTGAGTTGATTCTTCTCCCCCTCCCCCCCCCCTTTTTTTTTTTGATGAGTCTGGCTCATGGTTTGTCTATTTTATTTATCGTCTCAAAGAACAAGCTTTTAGTTTTGTTGATTTTGGCTATGATTTCCTTTGTTTCTTTTTTATTTATTTCTCCCCTAATTTTTATGATTCTTTCCTTCTACTAACCCTGGGGTTCTTCATTTCTTCTTTTTCTAGTTGCTTTAGGTGTAAAGTTAGGCATTTTTATTTCTTATGTGCTTGGCATAAGTTAAGATGATGCGGCATAAGTTCAGCGTCTAAGTCTAGAGTTTCCCCCAAAATTATCAGGGATGACTTTCCCCCATTGATCTGCTGCCCTTCCCTCCATTCAACCTCTGATACTTCAAATCCAGTGTTTCTCAAACTTCAGAAATGCACTAATCCCTTCCAATGTTAAAAATCATCTTTGTGTCTTTCTGAGTCTTTATTATCATGTTTTTTAAATATGTTTAAACACCTGGAGATAATGAGGGACAGGGAGTGCTGGCTTGCTGCAGTCCATGGGGTCACAATTGGTCATAACTTGTTGACTGAACAACAACAACAAATAAGTATAAATTCCTAATGCTTAGAGCTTATGATTAGGGCTTTAATTCTACCACCAAAATGAGTTAACAAGGTATACAAACAAAATTTAAAAAGCAATAAAATTCAAATTAACAACATTAATGTAGTGTGATAGATGAAACTATTATGCTGCAATGAAATGTAAATATAATACTTAAATGCTTCAGTACAGGTTTGTCAGCTTATTTCAGAAAGTTTACACTATCCTATGATATCTGTTGACTCAATCTAAGATTTTTCTCTATTAAAACTATTATGAGCTCCACCTCCCATGACTCAGTTAGGTCTTTCAACTGAGCTCTAAATTCCTCAGAGCTGGGGCAAAGGATCAGTGCCCTTCTCTTCCAGAAATATGATAGGGAGAGAAGAAAGGATGGTGGAGTAGAAGGCCTTGGGCTAACCTTCTCCCATGAGAACACCAAAATCATAACTGCTGAACAACCATCAGTAAATATTATTGGAATCTACTAAAAAATATTTTGTACATGCAAAGATAAAAAATCACAATGAGATGGTAGAAGAGGTGCATTCACAATATATTCAAATCCCATATCCCTGGAAGGATAACCCACAAACTGGAGAATTATATCATGGAATTTCTCCCATGTGGGTGAGAGTTCTCAGCTCTGCATTAAGCTCCCAGTCTGGCAGTTTGGCATCAGAAGGAGGAGCCCCAGAGTATTTGGCTTTGACAGCTAGTGGGTCTTGGTCACAGGAGTTCCACAGGGACTGGAAGAAGCAGAGAATTCATTCCTAGAGGATGCATATATCATTAGGAGTGAAATTGAATTAGCAATTTAGAAAACTCCCAGCTAATAGTGCACACACACCCAGCTAATAGAATCCCAGGACCAGATGGTTTCACAGAGGAATTCTACCAAACATATTGTTTTCATTGCCAAGTCATATCCAACTCTTTGCAGCTCCACAGACTGTAATCTGCCAGGCTCCTCTGTCCATGGAATTCTTCAGGCAAGAATACTGGAGTGGGTTGCTATGCCGTCTTCCAGGGGATCTTCCCAACCCAGGGATGGAACTCGTGTCTCCTGCATTGAGAGGCAGATAATTTTCTGCTGAGTCACCAGGGAGGAAGAGCTAATACTTATTCCAAAAAATTGAAGAGGTCAGAACACCCTTAAATCCATTCTACAAGGATGGATTACCAGCATAACCCTCATATCAAAAACCATACAAAGACCACAATAGGAGAAAATTACAGGCCAATATCTTTGCTGAATAGAGATGCAAAAATCCTCAAGAAAAAAAAATTAGCAAATTGAATTCAACAATATATAACAAGAATTACACACTACGATCAAGTTGGATTTATTCCAGGAATATAAGAATGGTCCAATATTTACAAATCAATCAATATGATACAGAACATAGCAAAAGGGGGGATAAAAATCACATGATAATCTCAATACAGGTAAACAAAGAATTTTATCAGATTCAACACCCATTCATGATAAAAAAAATTGCCCTCAAAGTGGTGTGTGTCTTTATGTATACATATATATATATATATATATATATATATATATATATATAAAACTCAACCTTAAAAAAGAAATTAAATTCTGCCATTTGCAGAATTCTGATGGACCTAGAGAAATGCTCAATGAAATAAGTCAGATAAAATAAGAAAAAATCAGTGATATGTAGATTCTAAAAAATAAAGTATATTGCAAAACAGACTCAAGATATAGAAAACAACCTAGCGGTTACCAGTGGGGAGAGGAAAGGGAGAAAGGACAAGATGGGGTACGAGATTCAGAGACACAAACTACCACACATAAAATAGATGAGCAACAAGGATACATTGAATAACACAGGCAATTATGATCATTATCTTGCAAAAACTTTTAATTGAGCATTACCTATTTAAAAAAAAAGCCTGAATCGCTATGCTGTACATCTGAAACTAATATAATAATTTAAATCAAAAGTGGCTCAGTGGTAAAGAATCCACCTGCCAATGCAGAAGATGCAGGAGATCTGGGTTCAATCTCTGGGTTGGGAAGATCCCTTGCGGTAGGAAATGGCAACCCACTCTAGAATTCTTGCCGGGAAAATTCCAGAGGAGCCTGGCGGGCTGCAGTCCATAGGGTCACAAAGAGTCAGACACGATTGAGCAACTGAACACACACACACACAAACACACATACTTCAATTTAGGGGGAAAAAAAAGAAAGTACCTCTTCACTTAAACGTGTTTTTAGACACTAATGCATAATGGTTCTCCATGGGGGCAATTTTGCCTCCATGGCATATTTGAAAACATATGGAGACATTTTTGGTTGTCACAACTGGAAGGGGGGGGATACTATCATCTAGACACTAGGATTTCTGCTAAACATGGTATAACACACAGGGCAGATCCACAACAAAGAACTATCTAGTCCAAAGTGTTGCTAATGTGGAAGTCAAAAAACATTACCAAGGTAAAAGCCAACCGCCAACTGTCACATCTTGTTTCAGTACTAGATTACATGGTCCATTAGATAACCCCAGATGTTTTTATATCAATTAATTTTAGATTTGTATTTGCAATTTTTAAAACTTAGAAGCCATTCTTTTGAAAACTCCCTGAACTCCATTAGATACAAGTATTAAAAGTCCAAGAACTCAGAGTTATTAACACCATTTTGAGGAAGTTAATTTCCTTACATAATATTATGAAATCCCCACTAAGCTTTAGGACTTCTGATTCTTGATCTATTTATTTTTTAGCCTATATATTTATACACATATATACTTACTCTAAAATGTCAGAAAATTGAATCACCACCAGAAAATGTTTGCCAGTTACTTTATGGGCTTCCCTGATAGCTCAGTTGGTAAAGAATCCACCTGCAGTGCAGGAGATCCCGGTTCAATTCCTGGGTGGGGAAGATCCTCTGGAGAAGGGATAGGCCACCCACTCTACTATTCTTGGGTTCACCTTATACTCAACTGGTAAAGAATCCACCTGCAATGTGGGAGACCTAGGTTCCATCCTTGGGTTGAGAAGATCCCCTTGAGAAGGGAAAGGCTACCCACTCCAGTATTCTGGCCTGCAGAATTCCATGGACCTGTATAGTCCATGGGGTTGCAAAGAGTTGGACATGATTGAGTGACTTTCACTTTAACTTCCTAACTATGATACCATACAAAACACATATAAAACTTACTGCAGAATCAATGTCATATTCTCACCTAAGATTTAGATATAAATTCCATCAAAGGAGTAATGGGAATGAGATAGTCTGTAAACTGGAATCAGTTTAAACAAATCAGTTTAAAATGAGATAGCAATCTAGAATCTAATGCCATCCTCAGTCTACCATAAAAGCATTTATTTTACACCTGTTATGTGGCGTGATCTTTACATAAAGTTCAGTCTCGGGTCAAGTACAAAATGTATTTTTTCTCCCTTCCAGTATCCAGGTTTTATGGGCTCCAGCCAGAATCTCTGGAAAGTAAAGTTTTGCCAAGGATGAAGGAAAAAAAAAAGATTTTTAAAGCCAGATGCTAGTTTCCTACAACAGAAAATTGTTTCAAAATAGTTCACATTTCAATTCCCTTTTAACCTTTCCAATTAATACTTATTAATAGTTGCCACAGGGCTTCCCAAGTACACAGTGGTAAAGAATCTGTCTGCCAATGCAGGAGACTCAAGAGACGGGTTAGAGCCCTGCATCAGTAAGATCCTCTGGAGGAGGGCATGGCAACCCACTCCAGTATTCATACCTGGAGAATCCCATGGACAGAGGAGCCTGGTGAGCTACAGTCCATGGGGTCACACAGAGTCAGACACGATTGAGCACACACCACACACAGCTAGTTACTGCAGATGTGGATCACCTTTAATGGATGCACTTGTACTTTAACCTTTCTCTAAGAGGCAGTATTGATTAAGACACCAATCTAGAATCAAGCAGTCTTTCTTTGACTCTATATTGTCTTGAAAACTAGTTGTGTGCCCTTGGGCAAATTATCTATCCTCCCTTTGACCCATTTCCTCACTTGCACAATAGAAATAAAGATAATTTTTTTTTTTTAGCTTTTTGATGGGTAAATGAGGTAAAAATGGAGAAAGCTTAAAACAGTAGCTGGCACTTGGTAAGCTCTCAGTTAGTTTTTGCTATAATTATTTGTTTATTTGACCCATTATAAAGAGGAAAATTAAAAATTATAAAAAGAGTAGATGAAGATTATTGAAGACCCATTTTTAAAACATACATGGATATTTGAAATGAGATGTATTACTCTGCCAGAAGTAAACCATTTTCTTTATTCTCTCTTGACAATAAACTGGCTGAAAATATACCAATCTACTATGAAAAAACTAGTGGAGGTGATGGAATTCCACTTGAACTATTTCAAATCCCAAAAGATGAAGCTGTGAAAGTGCCACACTTTCACCGTGTCAGCAAATATGTAAAACTCAGCAGTGGCCACAGGACTGGAAAAGGTCAGTATTCATTCCAATCCCAAAGAAAGGCAATCCCATAGAATGCTCAAACTACCACACAATTGCACTCATCTCACACACTAGTAAAGTAATGCTCAAAATTCTCCAAGCCAGGCTTCAGCAATACATGAACCATGAACTTCCAGATGTTCAAGCTGGTTTTAGAAAAGGCAGAGGAACCAGAGATCAAATTGCCAACATCCGCTGGATCATTGAAAAAGCAAGAGAGTTCCAGAAAACATGTATTTCTGCTTTATTGACTATGCCAAAGCCTTTGACTGTGTGGATCACAATAAACTGTGGACAATTCTTCAAGAGATGGGCATACCAGACCACCCGATCTGCCTCTTGAGAAACCTATATGCAGGTCAGAAAGCAACAGTTAGAACTGGACATGGACCAACAGACTGGTTCCAAATAGGAAAAGGAGTACGTCAAGGCTATATATTGTCACCCTGCTTATTTAACTTATATGCAGAGTACATCATGAGAAATGCTGGGCTGGAAGAAGCTCAAGCTAGAATCAAGATTGTCAGGAGAAATATCAATAACCTCAGATATGCAGATGATATCACCTTTATGGCAGAAAGTGAAGAAGAACTAAAGAGCTTCTTGATGAAGGTGAAAGTGGAGGAAAGGAAAAAGTTGGCTTAAAGCTCAACATTCAGAAAACTAAGATCATGGCATCTGGTCCCTTCATTTCATGGCAAATAGATGGGGAAACAGTGGAAACAGTGGCTGACTTTATTTTGGGGGGCTCCAAAATCACTGCAGACGGTGATTGCAACCATGAAATTAAAAGACACTTGCTCCTTGGAAGGAAAGTTATGACCCACCTAGACAGCATATTAAAAATATAGACATTACTTTGTCAACAAAGGTCCGTCTGGTCAAGGCTATGGTTTTTCTAGTAGTCATGTATGGATGGGAGAGTTGGACTATAAAGAAAGCTGAGCACCAAAGAATTGATGCTTTTGAACTGTGGTGTTGGGGAAGACTCTTGAGAGTCCCTTGGACTGTGGGGAGATCCAACCAGTCCATCCTAAAGGGGAGATCAGGCCTATGTGTTCATTGGAAGGGCTAATGTTGAAGCTGAAACTCCAATACTTTGGCCACCTGATGAGAAGAGCTGACTCATTTGAAAAGACCTTGATGCTGGGAAAGATTGAGGGGAGGAAGAGAAGCTGATGACAGAGGATGAGATGGTTGGATGTCATCACCAACTCAATGGACATGGGTTTGGGTGGACTTTGGGAGTTGGTCGTGGACAGGGAGGCCTGGCGTGCTGTGGTTCATGGGGTCACAAAGAGTTGGACACAACTGAGTGACTGAACTGAACTGAATGCCCATCTACTATTTTTTAGTTCAGTTATTTTTTTTATTAATTCAAACAAAAGAAACACTCACTGAACACCTCCTGTTATCCAGAGCCAATGGAGTTAACGGTGAAAATTCAAAGATATATAAGGCAGGGGCTTTGCCTTCAAAAAGTTATTGGTCTAAAGAAAAATTGATATTGGCACAGAAACAAATTACACACCAAAAATTTGCTTTACCCACTACCTGATTCACAGGCCTATTTCTAAAATGTGTTAGTGAACAGTCCATAGTCAATGACAATGGAGAGAAGACAAAGAGCAAAATAATTGTCTTTTTTATGTTTTTGTCTGTCAAAAACTCTCTTTATGAAGAGAGATGTTGATAATAGACTTGGGGAAATCATCTCAGGCTTCCTAAATGAGTTCATAACACACACACACACACACACACACACACACACACAATACACTTAAAACATACAGTGTTTTCCTTTTAGTCCTTACATAATGTTCAATTAAATGCTTGTCCAAGTTTCACTTCAAAAAGGACTCCAATAACTAGGTGATGGAAATTCATGTTAGTACAGAAAAGACAAAACAGAGGACTGAAATTCGCAGCTTTGCACTTAAAACACTCTTGCCATTTGCTTAATTCCCCACAGAGTTGTGGATGAGGGTTGGTCTGCAAATACTCTGTATTTATAGTTCTATTTAGTTCCTATAATACACCTAGAGTTTGTCTGCTAAGAATCTCAAAAGGAATAGCGTTGTGAAGAGATGAAAATGATAAAGTAGATCTCTGTGTAGAAGGGTAGGAGCCTAAACATTTAACTAAAAGAACAACAACAACAAAAAACATGCAATTACTCTATTTAATATTTCTTAGGAGTATATTTCTACCTGCAGCTTCCATTGTCCTTGCTTTGGTTATATTTATAAAAATTATAAAGCTGCATAAATAAAGCTGCATGACATAAATAAAAATAAAGCTGCATGACTTTGGGGGAAAAAGATAAAAACAATTCCATATCAAGTTACTGATAAATAGTTAAAGATGGTCCATTTATACGATTCTATAATAGGAAATCAACCTCTTGTATCTGTTAAGAACTATGACGGGTTTGAGATTTTTACCCTACTTGCAAGCAGGGCAAAATAGTTTGATGGGCAGACACTATGCTCCTGAATCAGAAACAATGCTTGGTTTGTTACTTACAGCACTAGCAGTAGCCAGAATATCATTGTTTTTGCTCAGTTCTCTGAGCCCAAATCCCCATGAGTCACTGCAAAGAGGGCTGGGTATACTCATACATAAAGCAGGACACATTACAGGAATGGAACTCTGCAGTTAGGAAACCCAAATATCTTGGAATGGGCAGTAAACCTGCTTGAACTTTGCCCCAAAAGTAGATGTTATCTTTATTATAATGAACAGTAAATCAAATTTGCTCTGGAGCAAGACATTGCCCACTTCTTCTAAGAGTATTTGCTTTACAAACATCCTTAAGCAGATAGTCTAAGATAAAACAGACAGTGCTTAAGACATGTAGAAATGCATGAAACCCATGGAAAACTGTTGAAATAAAAAATGTGAAGCATCCAAACCCAAGATGAGCTAAGCTATGACTATAGTTCATGTTCTTTGAGGTCAATTCAACCATAAATACTCATTACCACTCTCTCATTGATTGAAATCATGAAAAATTTCAATAGATATTTCCTTTTTTTTCCAGTAGGTCTTATTTTGATTTATTTTGACCTAGGATTTCATACATCTTATAGTTGGGTTTGTTGTTGTGAATAAGAAGAATATTTCTCTTTTTATATTCCCTCCCACTCCAATGATAATGCTAGAATGAAAATAACTTTGGTCAAAAGCATGTATATATATACACATATATATACATATAATTATATATATATGTGTGTGTAGACAAACACATATATAAAGCCATTTTGGTATAGGTTTATGTGTGTGTGTGTGTGAAATAAGGAATAAAAGCTCTGGAACACTGAAAACTATCAGAACTCATAACTTCTCTACTCAAATAAACTACCTCATTTTCCACACAGTATACTAGGCAATAATTAATTATCATATTTCTAACATGCTAAATAAAGTTCATTACATAGTAATTGCCTAATGTCATTAGGAAACTAGTCGAGAGAAGAATTCAGATTCTTTTTGAGAAAAACTAAATGGATTTCCAATTCCTAAGTATTACCTTAATAGACAACTAGGACCCCATTTTCTCTTTGCATTTCAAGTTCCTAACAAAAAATTTGAAATCTAAGTGCTCAAGGCAGTGTTGCTGAATAAAGTGAAATGTAAAAGATGCCCTATATTTACATGACCATATTGACATAAGTACAAGTGACTTAACATATTAATAAAAATGCTTTTTTCATGTGGGATAACAGTTGCACTATTAAGATAGATTTCATGGTATTTTTATCCTGTTAAATGAAAACAAGGCCATAATACTGTGTAGACGCTGCATTGATTCAAAAATGAGAGATTCAATCCCTGCTTTCCAATGACTAACATGGCAGAAGGTTGGAAAGAATATAGCAAATATACACAAACCTTAACAGAAGGAAGAAAAAGAGAACTACAGTAAGAGATATAGTTTTATATAAAGAATCAATTTCATTCAAATTAGAGCAAGCTGAATTAATAAATGTACACCACAGGCTTTATTAAGTGTTAATGATTGAATTTCAGCTCCATGGCAGCTAACTGAACATAAAAACTTACACACCATCCTAAAATCTTCAAAAGGATGGAAAAATACAAAACTAAGGTCATATACGGAGAAGGCAATGGCACCCCACTCCAGTACTCTTGCCTGGAAAATCCCATGGACCGAGGAGCCTGGTAGGCTGCAGTCCATGGGGTTGCTAAGAGTCGGACATGACTGAGTGACTTCACTTTCATTTTTCACTTTCATGCATTGGAGAAGGAAATGGCAACCCACTCCAATATTCTTGCCTGGAAAATCCCAGGGACGGGGGAGCCTGGTGGGCTGCTGTCTATGGGGTCTCACAGAGTCAGACATGACTGAAGTGACTTAGCAAGGTCATATAGCAAGGAACTTGAGTCACAGTCATCAGAATATAATTTTGATATATTGTTATTCTTTTTCAAGATAGGTTGCCATTTGAAAGGTTCTAGCCACTTCTATTTTACCAGTGCAGACAATAAATCAAGTTAGAGAAAAATATTTGACTATATGAAATGATGAAATTATAATGGGATCTGACAGTACTGACAAAATTAGATATTTCTCTCCTCTTCAGCCCAGGCCTTAGAATATTTTTTTTTTTCTTTTAAAGTTAGTTGGAAAGTTCATGGTAACAAAAGACAGAGAGAAAATACTCCATAAGAATTTATACTATACATTTATTTCCTATCCAAGGCAATGCCAAGGAACATTCAGGCTATTCTTGTTGCTGTCATCTTTTTTCTAAAGTTTTGTGTTCTCAAGCAGTGTTGTCCAGGACTCTTAACTCGCCTAGCTCACTGGAGTCACGGGAGCAACACAGACTGAGTCTGCCAACAAGCCCTAGCCAGGCTTTATGGTCAAGTTCAGTGGCTGCTTTAAAAGTAGAAAGTACTTCTGAACATTTTTATTAACTCCCTGGCAGAGATTGCATGATCTTGGTGACAATTCAATTATAACCCTCTTAATCATTTCAGGTAGGTTCAGTGGTCTTACCTCATGTAAAATACTGAGGGGAAAGACCATTTCTCTTCTCTGATACAAATTAAATAGCAAGGTGGCATAACTTCTACACAGTAAAATACTTTTCAAAAGTTTTTACAAACATCACAGGTTAAATTCCATTTTTCTAGTATGTATAACATTTCCATTTCTGGAAAGATGCATAGAACATTTTACCAAGGAAAAAGAGTCAGTATGGTAAACTCATTTGTTTCCCATGAGAAAAATAAACCAGCATGTCATCTTATTAAAGAGACCAGAGATTTTTCTAAAATTCGTTATAGAGCCATAGACCGTTATAATAAATGCAAAATACTAGTTCACTGAAGAATACAGTGAAGGAGAAACAGTTCTTCATTCCTGTCCCAGCTGCCCAATTCAGGCCATGAAGCTTTCAATTATTCTTCACATGCTAATAATCTCCCACACTATGATCACCATTTTATTTCTAAAAACACAGCTTTAAGAATATTATTAATCCACTTAGATTTTTCTCAACTACTCCCTCCTATCTATGGAATGAATTTCAACTTCTTAGCTGAGTATTTTAGACCACTGTTTGACCTAGGTCTCATTCATCTTCCCAGTTACATTCTCTTTCATTTTCCACTAAATGTGTCAAGCAGAACAACTCACACTTCTTCAGGGGAAAAAAAAAATCTAATTTCAAGTCTGTTCTTTTTTATAACACTCTTATTTGGAAATTATGGGATTTGGGCTGGAGATAATTTTTCAAGTCATATGACTTTGGGTTACAAAATAAGTCTAAAAGGCAAGTATAAGCAAATCACTTGTTTGAATATTGACAAGGCAGGAACACCAAGAGTTTATAAGAGTGAGAGAGCATGATCCAATTGCTAGGAGAGTCTAGGATGAATAGAGACATGGGTGAAATCTAGAAATGCTTGGCAGATGGGAGATTAGAAATACAGTGAAGCAACTAATCTGGGTCAGGAAGATCCCCTAGAGAAGGACATGGCAACCCACTCCAGTATTCTTGCCTGGAGAATTCCATGGACAGAGGAGCCTGGGAGGCTACAGTCCATAGGATCTCAAAGAGTTGGACACAACTGAAGAAACTCAGCATGCATGCATGCATGAAGCAACTAATGGTCAAGGGAAGGAAAAGAACAAGTTCTGTGGCAGAAATAAAAGAATAAAGCTTTGAGATCAAAGACATGAGATCTTTCAACTTGAGCGGTTGTAGGTGATGACAAGTTCCAAATGTTAAGTAGAAATTGATGAACTGGAACAGATTTCTAAGATTTTTAAACTAGAGAAAGTCAAAGGATCGTAAGGCTACAGTTTTGAGAAGGTCAAACCTATCAAATGACCCAAGCAAAGGCAGAGGATGGAATGAAAAGGAAAATCTTATCTTAACTGCTAAGTTCAGTTCAGTTCAGTCGTGTCCAACTCTTTGCAACCCCATGAACCACAGCACGCCAGGCCTCCCTGTCCATCACCAACTCCCAGAGTCTACCCAAACCCATGTCCGTTAAGTCAGTGATACCATCCAACCATCTCATCCTCTGTCGTCCTCTTCTCCTCCTGCCCTCAATCTTAACTGCTAAAGTCCTTCCTGAATATAGAGGCAGCTATTGAAGAGGGTGAGAAAGTTCACTTTGAAAAAGTATAAATGATATGACTAGATAAGACATGGACCTCAGCTCACTGAACAACCTGAAACCAAGCAGAAATTTATTTAATTTAATTTCCGTAGATAAACTACATCTTAAGATGTTTACTGTTTAAAAACAATTCATCAAAAATATACCCATCTAGCTTATTTGTATTTTTATAGTGGATTAAAAATGAAAGATACACTTTTAAACAAACAAGGGCTGGAAAAAGGCATCTTCTGGACAAAATATGCAAAGTGTGAGGCTTTAAATTTATATAACTGTATACAAGTCCCCACAGTAAAAAAAAGATTGCTTGTAATGTTAAGACAACTAAGCATTTAGCTTCTTGACAAGATATAAAGGGTACCAATAAAAGGGGCTTCATAGATTTCAAAACAGATAAGAAAGAGAATGCCAACCCCTGCTGTCTGAGGCAAATTTTTTGTCAAGGGTCTCTTTTAACAAGAGGGTCACTGATGACCCTCAGCCCTACTCCAGGCTTTGAGTGTGCCCACCCAAAGAGACAGGAATAGATTTTTATTAGACATATATTAAATAAACTGAAAATATTCTAGATTGTATGTCAAAGAAAAGAAAGGTGTCATAAATCATTATGTTACAAGAAAGACAAATGCGACACAGTGAAGTTTTCTAGAGCACATGAATGTGATGTATTTGGGAACTCCATCAGTGTGGCCAGTAGAAGGTTCTTGGGGAAGATTTCCAGACCTACAATTAAAACACAATGTATATACAAGATAAGAGGAGGCTGTAAATGTCAAAGCAAGGAATTCAGACATATTCAGCCAATGAAAAATGAACCAAATTTCCTAAAGTCAGAATTTTTGCACAGGTATATTTATGAACACTGCCAAGTTAATTAATATATGCTGTCAAAAGTTATTACGTGAGACTTCTCAGAATGGTTCTGTGTTAATAAAAGGTGAAAATATAAGATCAAGTTTACCCTTCCTGGCTCTTAAAATAGCAGTTAATGTAATCCACAAAGCCGAGCACATAGTAAACACTCAACACATGGTTCTTAAATTTTAAATGAGTTTTGGTAATATAATGTAAAATAAGTATGTATGCATAAACTTTTATCTTATAACCCTAAGCATTATGTTGTCCAATAATTTAACCTTCCCCTACTCTAGTAGCTTACAATGATTAGAATTCATCTCCTGTCTTTTCTTCTGTTAGGTACACTAATAAGCAGAGAAATAGCAAAAAAAAAAAAAAAAAAGGTGGGTGGGATGACAGGCCAAAGGAAAAGTCAGTAATAACAAAGAAGCAAGCCACAAAAATGAATAATCACTCCTTTAGTAATATAAGTTGATTATCCAGTATTATGGATAATTACATTTTCAAAAGCACTTTAGCAGTGAAAACCATTTGCAATCAGCTATCACTTGAATAATCCTAAAGGGCTCACATCTCAATTGCCTCTAATTGTACTTATTGCAGCCAAACTAATGTATGTATTACACAGGACTTGAGTCTTCCCTTAATGTCAAGGATATGACAGGGGTACACGACAGTGCATCCAGTGTTAAATACTATTGGGAGGCAAGAAAAAGTAGATGAATGCATAGACACAGAAGCCAGACAGCCTGGGTCAAAGCCTGACTCCACCACTAGCGGGCTGTCTGAACTTAGGCAAAGTTTCTTAATCACTCTTGCCTGAGGTTCTCATCTAAAATATATGGATTAAAATTCTGTTCTGTACATCTGTGTCTCTTTTTTGGTTTTGCATATAGGGTTATCATTACCATCTTTCTAAATTCCATATATATGTGTTAGTATACTGTATTGGTCTTTATCTTTTTGGCTTACTTCACTCTGTATAATGGGCTCCAGTTTCATCCATCTCATTAGAACTGATTCAAATGAATTCTTTTTAATGGCTGAGTAATATTCCATGGTGTATATGTACCACATCTTCCTTATCCATTCGTCTGCTCATGGGCATCTAGGTTGCTTCCATGTCCTGGCTATTATAAACAGTGCTGCGATGAACATTGGGGTGCACGTGTCTCTTTCAGATCTGGTTTCCTTAGTGTGTATGCCCAGAAGTGGGATTGCTGGGTCATATGGCAGTTCTAATTCCAGTTTTTTAAGAAATCTCCACACTGTTCTCCACAGCGGCTGTACTAGTTTGCAGGGATGTTTCGAGAGAACAGCATCGAAACATGTATATTATCTAGGGTGAAACAGATCAACAGCCCAGGCTGGATGCGTGAGACAAGTGCTTGGGCCCGGTGCACTGGGAAGACCCAGAGGAATTGAGTGGAGAGGGAGGTGGGAGGGCTGATCGGGATGGGGAATATATGTAAATCCATGGCTGATTCATGTCAATGTATGACAAAAACCACTACAATATTGTAAAGTAATTAGCCTCCAACTAATAAAAATAGATGAAAAAATAAAAAAAATAAAATATATGGATTAAAAATAGTGTCTTCCCATAAAGTATGCATAAATTTATATATATTAATCACTTATAGAGGTATTAAAAACATGATAAAAGTCAACAAAGGTTAACAATTAGAATTAACTATGTTAACAAACGATAAAGAATTTCTAGAGCAGGAATTAATCACTTCTCTGTGTAACAAGGGGTGGGCGTCAGGAAAAACTTCAAAGCAGATATAATGATTATTATCTGAAGTTTTGCTATGAAGTGAAATGGAGAAAGAGAAATTCAGGATGGGAAAAGCAGAACAGACAAGTTCAAGTCTCTCTCAAGCTTAAAAAACCTTCAAGAGCTCAAACTGTCTAAAGTTTGGTGGCATTTGAGATCCTTTCTTATCTCATCCCAACCTCCAAGTTTCTGGGTTCATTCTGCACCATGACAAGTCTTCTACCCACTCTTGGAATACAACAAGTACCTTCATGTCCCTATGGGCTTCTGTCATAGCTCAATTGGTAAAGAATCTGCCTACAATGCAGGAATCTGCCTACAATGCAGGAGTCTGCCTGCAATGCAGGAGACCTGGGTTCGATTCCTGGGTCTGGAAGATCCCCTGGAGAAGGAAATAGCAACCCACTCCAGTATTCTTGCCTGGAAAATTCCACGGACATAGGAGTCTGGCAGGCTATAGTCCATGGGGTCACAAGAGTCGGACATAACTTAGTGACTAAACCACCATGGGTATATATATATATATATATACCCATGAGGAGGGCATGGCAATCCACTCCAGTATTCTTGCCTGGAGAATTCTCATGGACAGAGGAGTGTGGAGGGCTACAGTCCATGGGGTTGCAAAGAATTAGACACATTTGAGTGACTAAGTACAGCATATATATATATATAAGAGCATACACACACACACACACACACACATATATATATAAGAATTTGGGCAGCATTATAAAGGCTACTCAAGGTGAACATGAGATAATTATAGCAGCCAAATTCATGAAAAGAATAAGGCTATCATTGCTAGTAATTTAAGGCATATTAGACACGAAGCTAGGAATTTTATACAAAGCAGTTCTAAATTTCCTAGCATAAGTAATAAGCTTCTGGAAGAAAGAAAGGTGTTTAATGAGAAAGATAACAGGAAAGTTAAATCTAGAGATTTAGTAGGTTTGAAGTGCATGTGAGACATCCATTTTAAAGATCAAACTGGCATGTAGAAATAGAACTTGAATCTTAGCAGAGCGACTAATCTAAAGTGAGATTTTCAAGATACCGAGCTTTGTGTGATAGCTGAGAATAAGGAAAGAAAATTACACACAGGGAAAATATGTAAAGGATTTAAGAGAAAGAGAAGGGAGAGTGTCTGTTAAAGATACTGAATTAAGTCTTTAGTCATTGAAAAAAACAACAACTTTAATCTATGTAACAGAGAGGATGGCAGAGGATAAGATGGTTAAATAGTATCCCCAACTCAATGGACAGGAATCTGAGAAAACTCTGGGAGATAGTGAAAGATAGGAAAGCATCACATGCTGCAGTCCATGGGGTTGCAAAGAGTCTGACACAACTTAGAGACTAAACAATAACAACAACTATCTTCTCAGTAGCGAAATGCTTTGAAAACATGCAAAGAATTGTTTAAATTTACCACTCTCACAGAATTCTTTGTCTGTGAAACTCTCTCTACAAGAAAAAGGCAAGAATAGAAATAATAGCCATAGATTAAAATTCTGTTATGGTAAATAGGAGCTCTGCAAAATTACTGGTAAAGCTGATCATAGATCCAGCTCTCCTTATTTTCCCTCTAGAGCATTATTTAGTGAAGTGACTACATCTGTTGACACAATGTGCCTCTGTCCCTCCTTGGGAGTGAATAGAAACCAAATCAATTCACACTGTTGCCTTAATGGCTCTAAAATTATAATTGCTATTTAATCACTATTAAATTGGACTTGGCCTTGATTTCTTGGCAAGTTTTATTTCATTGGAAATTAGCTAATTTTTTTTCTTTTTTTATTACCTTCTATCAAACATCTCTTTCTAAAATGAAAATATGCAAATTATCATTTTTAAAAATAAAAGTATGACCACAGTGTGAGGAGAGTAACATTATAGTTAAGCACCCTTTCTCATTTAACTGAAAGAATGCTACCATTCAGCATCATAAACATCTAAGACAAGTGCAATAGTAATGAAAATCTTTTCCAAGTACAAATTCCCTTTTGCATGGCAAATCAACTTCACTAATATGTAATATGCAAGTTATGACAGAAATATATCTCACATTTGTACTTAAATTATATACAATTTCTGCTTTAAAAAACACATACATTGCTACTAGCTTTCTCGGTAACCACATTCTTACAGCCAGCATAGAGAAAGATTGCACTGTGCTTGTGCTGTACTGTACACAAGAGAAGGCTCTACACATGGACATCACCAGATGGTCAACACCCAAATCAGATTGATTATATTCTTTGCAGCCAAAGATGGAGAAGAAGCACTATACAGTCAGCAAAAACAAGACCGGGAGCTGACTGTGGCTCAGATCATGAACTCCTTACTGCCAAATTCAGACTTAAGTTGAAGAAAGTACGGAAAACCACTAGACCATTCAGGTATGACCTAAATCAAATCCCTTATGACTATACAGTGGAAGTGAGAAATAGATTTAAGGGACTAGATCTGATAGAGAGCCTGATGAACTAGGGACGGAGGTTCATGACATTGTACAGGAGACAGGGATCAAGACCAGCCCATGGAAAAGAAATGCAAAAAGGCAAAATGGTTGCCTGAGGAGGCCTTACAAATAGCTGTGAAAAGAAGAGAATTGAAAAGCAAAGGAGAAAAGGAAAGATATTCCCATTTGAATGCAGAGTTCCAAAGAATAGCCAGGAGAGATAAGAAAGGCGTCCTCAGTGATCAATGCAAAGAAATAGAGGAAAACAACAGAATGGAAAGACTAGAGATCTCTTCAAAAAAATTGGTGATATCAAGGGAAGATTTCATGCAAAGATGGGTTCGATAGAGGACAGAAATGGTATGGACCTAACAGAAGCAGAAGATACTAAGAAGAGGTGGCAAGAATACACAGAAGAACTGTACAAAAAAGATCTTAAAGGCCCAGACAATCACAATGGTGTGATGACTCACCTAGAGCCAGACATCCTGGAATGTGAAGTCAAGTGGGCCTTAGAAAGCATCACTATGAACAAAGCTAGTGAAGGTGATGGAATTCCAGTTGAGCTATTTCAAATCCTAAAAGATGATGTTGAGAAAGTGCTGCACTCAATATGCCAGCAAATTTGGAAAACTCAGCAGTGGCCACAGGACTGCAAAAGGTCAGTTTTCATTCCAATCCCTAAGAAAGGCAATCCCAAAGAATGCTCAAACTATCACACAATTTCACTCATCTCACATGCTAGTAAAGTACTGCTCAAAATTCTCCATGTCAGGCTTCAGCAATACATGAACCATGAACTTTCAGATGTTCAAGTTGGTTTTAGAAAAGGCAGAGGAACCAGAGATCAAATTGCCAACATCTGCTGGAACATTGAAAAAGCAAGAAAGTTCCAGAAAAAAACATCTATTTCTGCTTTATTGACTATGCCAAAGCCTTTGACTGTGTGGATCACCATAAACTGTGGAAAATTCTGAAAGAGATGGGCATACCAGACCACCTGACCTGCCTCTTGAGAAACCTGTATGCAGGTCAGAAAGCAACAGTTAGAACTGAACATCGACCAACAGACTGGTTCCAAATAGGAAAAGGAGTATGTCAAGGCTGTATATTGTCACCCTGCTTATTTAACTTATATGCAGAGTACATCAGGAGAAATGCTGGGCTCTAAGAAGCACAAGTTGGAATCAAGATTGCCAGGAGAAATATCAATACCTCAGTTATGCAGATGACACCACCCTTATGGCAGAAAGTGAAGAGGAACTAAAGAGCCTCGTGATGAAAGTGAAAGAGGAGAGTGAAAAAGTTGGCTGAAAGCTCAACATTCAGAAAACTAAGATCATGGCATCTGGTCCCATCATTTCATGGGAAATAGATGGGGAGACAGTGGAAACAGTGTCAGACTTTCTTTTTGGGGGCTCCAAAATCACTGCAGATGGTGACTGCAGCTATGAAATTAAAAGGTGCTTACCCTGTGGAAGGAAAGTTATGACAAACCTAGATAGCATATTAAAAAGCAGAGATATCACTTTGCCAACAAAGATCCGTCTAGTCAAGGCTATGGTTTTTCCAGTGGTCATGTATGGATGTGAGAGTTGGACTGTGAAGAAAGCTGAGCACCGAAGGATTGATGCTTTTGAACTATGGTGTTGGAGAAGACTCTTGAGAGTCCCTTGGACTGCAAAGAGATTCAACCAGTCCCTCCTAAAGGAGATCAGGCCTTGGTGTTTGTTGGAAGGACTGATGCTGAAACTGAAACTCCAGTACTTTGGCCACCTGATGCAAAGTGTTTACTCATTGGAAAAGACCCTGATGCTGGGAGGCATTGGGGGCAGGAGGAGAAGGGGACGACAGAGGATGAGATGGTTGGATGGCATCACCAACTCGATGGACATGAGTTTGAGTAAACTCCGGGAGTTGGTGGTGGATAGGGAGGCCTGGCGTGCTGTGGTTCATGAGGTCACAAAGAGTTGGACATGACTGAGCAACTGAACTGAACTGAACTGACTGTACTATGCTAAATCACTTCAGTCATGTCCAACTCTTTGCAACCCCATGAACTGTAGCCTGCCAGGCTCCTCTGTCCATGGGATTCCCCAGGCAAGACTACTGGAGTGGATTGCCATTCCCTTCTCCGGGGGATCTTCCCAACCCAGGGATCAAACCTGTGTCTCTTATGGTCTCCTGCACTGGCAGGTGGGTTCTTTACTGCTAGCACCACCTGGGAAGCCTAATAAGAGAAAAGAAAAATTGTGGTTTGATTGTGGTTTTCTGATACCTATTTAGGAGTAGTGAATCACACACATGTGTTCATGTATTTTAGAATTAAGAGAGTTTTTTAATGGCATTAAGCCATAAAGAATTAAACTGTAATCTTGACTCAATCATTCTAACTTCTAGCCCTCAGTTTTCTCAACTATAAAATGACTTACTCTAAAATAATTTTGAAAACCTTTCTAGATCTAATATTTCAGTATGACATAGCAATATCATGTCCTATTATGGGAGAAGTTTTAGACCAAATTTGCAATAGGACACAAGACTACTTCCAAATGAACCAACCGACAAAGTAAAAACAGAGGTCTACTATGAGAAATCTATGGACAGAGGATACTGGCGGGCTACAGTCCACGAGGTTGCAAAGAGATGGATATGACGGATCCACTAAACACACAGACACACAGACACACACACACACACACACACACACACACACGCAAGAGCAACATGATGCCAAATCACAACCAACCCACGCAGCAAGATTGCTGTCCCCAAGCTTCCCTGAGGTAGGCAGAAGAGAGCTGAACCACTCACACTTAATTCTTCAGTTTCAATAATCATTATATGTATTGGTTGACAAGACTTGTACCAGAACAAGTATTTGTCAATCAAGGAATATTTTAAAGCACACTTTCCTAATTATAAAAGGTAAAGGAGCATTTTACTTTCTTTTCTATAACCCAAGACAATTAAAAGAAATGTTATAATTTTCTTTCCACTATGAACATTTTGGATTTTTTTCACACCAAAACTATACCGACAGTTGTGGTTTAAAAGTTTTGGTATGTCTCTAGGCAAAATACTCTCTGACATAAATCACAGCAAGATCCTCTATGACCCACCTCCCAGAATATTGGAAATAAAAGCAAAAATAAACAAATGGGACCTAATGAAACTTAAAAGCTTTTGCACAACAAAGGAAACTATAAGCAAGGTGAAAAGACAGCCCTCAGAATGGGAGAAAATGATAGCAAATGAAGAAACAGACAAAGGATTAATCTCAAAATTATACAAGCAACTCCTGCAGCTCAATTCGAGAAAAATAAATGACCCAATCAAAAAATGGGCCAAAGATCTAAACAGACATTTCTCCAAAGAAGACATACAGATGGCTAACAAACACATGAAAAGATGCTCAACATCACTCATTATCAGAGAAATGCAAATCAAAACCTCAATGAGGTACCACTACACGCCAGTCAGAATGGCTGCTATCCAAAAGTTTACAAGCAATAAATGCTGGAGAGGGTGTGGAGAAAAGGGAACCCTCTTACACTGTTGATGGGAATGCAAACTAGTACAGCCACTATGGAGAACAGTGTGGAGATTGCTTAAAAAACTGGAAATAGAACTGCCATATGACCCAGCAATCCCACTTCTGGGCATACATACCAAGGAAACCAGATCTGAAAGAGACATGTGCACCCCAATGTTCATCGCAGCACTGTTTATAATAGCCAGGACATGGAAGCAACCTAGATGCCCATCAACAGACGAATGGATAAGAAAGCTGTGGTACATATACACAATGGAATATTACTCAGCCATCAAAAAGAGTACATTTGAATCAGTTCTAATGAGGTGGATGAAACTGGAGCCCATTATACAGAGTGAAGTAAGCCAGAAAGAAAAACGCCAATACAGTATACTAACACATATATATGGAATTTAGAAAGATGGTAATGATAACCCTATATGCAAGACAGAAAAAGAGACACAGATGTATAGAACAGACTTTTGGGCTCAATGGGAGAAGGCGAGGGTGGGATGATCTGAGAGAACAGCATCGAAACATGTATATTATCAAGTGTGAAACAGATCGCCAGTCCAGTTTGGATGCATGAGACAAGTGCTTGGGGCTGGTTCACTGGGATGACCCAGAGGGATGGGATGGGGAGGGAGGTGGGAGTGGGGTTCAGGATGGGGAACACATGTAAATCCATGGCTGATTCATGTCAATGTATGGCAAAAACCACTACAATATTGTAAAGTAATTAGCCTCCAACTAATAAAAATAATTGGGAAAAAAATAAATAAATAAGAGTTTTGGTATGTCTCCCATGAGGAGACTGGAGTTCTGCTAATAAAACTTTCCTTCCAGGTCACTGACACATTCAACTGAAGCACTTGGGATATAATTCTATATTTAACAAACAGAAGAAGTTGAACTAAAATAAACATATTGAGAAGTACTAGATGCTAAATTATTCGCCCAGGTTCTGTAGCTAGAAAACTGGAATTAGCTAGTGCCCTGGTCACTGACACATTAAAGTTTTAATATAAAAATTCTGCTTATGATTTTGCCCTGATGACTTCTTGTCACTCATATGCCAAAAAAGGCCATATGGAAAAGCACACTAGGGCATGGGTGATAAGTAATTAACTATACCTCACTTAAAATCATTTTATCATACAAGGCAGAAACTCTGTCTCCCAATGACATTAACTTACTTAAAATGAATAATACATGGCAAGGAATGGATCCCTGAAGTTCGGAAAAAGGATTTGACTATCAGTGCATTATGCAGACGAGGTAAGAGCAGTTCTCCTTAAAGAGTTGAACTCCGAGTCCTAAATAGATGAGGCACAGAATAATTACACATAACTCCCAAAAGATCAAGGACATTAATTATGTTGCCTCATAAACACCTCAAAGATCAAGACTGCAGGAAGTGATTACAGCATTTGGCAATTGTCTCTAAATGTTCCTGGAAGGGATTTGATTAAATTATTATGACATTCTGCTCTTCTCATTTATGTATTTGGAAAAATATGCTGACTATAAAATGGGCTAATGGGAAGATGAAAATAAAGGATGGAATCATTTTCATTCCTCTCTGTTAAATAATTCCATCAATTTCTTAAGAATCTAATATACTATTTTATCATTAAATATCTAGTGTTTTCATTTTTTTAAAAAATCAAGATTTTTTTAATGGGCAACTACTAAGCAAAATCAAACTGAATACTAATCTCAATTATAAGGTAACCTGTTATCTTTGAATACTGCATTGGCAAGTTTAAGCATATCTTAGACAATATTTTTAAGATTTCTGGAGTGAATATTTTATAATGCTTACTTTGGTGTTTTAATATATCTTAACAGTTTAGAAAATGCTACACTCAATATGCCAGAAAAGTTGGAAAACTCAGCAGTGGCCACAGGACTGGAAAAGGTCAATTTTCATTCCAATTCCAAAGAAAGGCAATGCTCAAACTACCACACAATTGCATTCATCTCACATGCTAGCAAAGTAATGCTCGAAATTCTACAAGTCAGGCTTCAATAGTACATGACCCATGAACATCCAGATGTTCAAGCTAGATTTAGAAAAGGCAGAGAAACCAGAGATCAAATTGCCAACATCTGCTAGATCATAGAAAAAGCAAGAGAGTTCCAGAAAAACATCTATTTCTGCTTTATTGACTATGCCAAAGCCTATGACCATGTGCATCACAATAAACTGTGGAAAATTCTTCAAGACATGGGAATACCAGACCACCTGACCTGCCTCCTGAGAAATCTGTATGAAGCAACGGTCAGAACTGGACATGGAACAACAGACTGGTTATAGAGTACATCATGAGAAACCCTAGGTTGAATGAAGCACAAGCTGGAAGCAAGATTGCCGGGAGAAATATCAATAACCTCAGATATGCAGATGACACCACCCTTATGGCAGAAAGTGAAGAGGAACTAAAGAGCCTCTTGATGAAAGTGAAAGAAGAGAGTGAAAAAGTTGGTTTAAAGCTCAACATACAAAAAACTAAGATCATGACATCTAGTCCCATCACTTCATGGCAAATAGATGGGGAAACAATGAAAACAGTGGCTGACTTTATTTTTCTGGACTCCAAAATCACTGCAGATGGTGATTGCAGCCTTGAAATTAAAAGACGCTTACTACTTGGAAGGAAAGTTATGACAAACCTAGATAGCATATTAAAAAGCAGAGACATTACTTTGCCAACAAAGGTCTGTTTAGTCAAGGCCATGGTTTTTCCAGTGGTCATGTATGGATGTGAGAGTTGGACTGTGAAGAAAGCTGAGCACCGAAGAAATGATGCTTTTGAACTGTGGTGTTGGAGAAGACTCTCGAGAGTCTCTTGGACTGCAAGGAGGTCCAACAAGTTCATCCTAAAGGAAATCAGTCCTGAATATTCATTGGAAGGACTGAGGCTGAAGCTGAAACTCCAATAGCTTGGCCACCTTATGCAAAGAACTGACTCATTTGAAAAGACCCTAATGCTGGGAAAGATTGAAGGCGGGAGGAGAAGGGGATGACAGAGGATGAGATGGTTGGATGGCATCACTGACTCAAGGGACATGAGTTTGAGTAAGCTCGGCGAGTTGGTGATGGTCAGGGAGGCCTGGGGTGCTGCAGTCCAATGGGCCGCAAAGAGTCAGACATGACTGAGCAACTGAATTGAACTGAACTGAACCATTCTTCCTAGCTATCTCCTTATCCTCATGAATAAGCTAAGCTCAATGCAGAAGTTCTCAAACAGGGGCTCTGTATCAACCTGGACGAGTGGGATGGGGAGGGAGACAGGAGGAAGGTTCAAGAAGGAGGGAACATATGGCTGATGCATGTTGAGGTTTGACAGAAAACAAAATATTGTAAAGCAATTATCCTTCAATTAAAAAACAAATAAATAAAAGAAAACTAATTTAAAAAAAATAGACTCACTCTCTCTGCTTCATACCATCCAATGTTTCAAGAACAGTTCAACCCAGTTGGTTATGGAATATACAAGTTAACAGTATAAAAATAGGATGAATTTATTACATTGCTTTGTCCTGAAGGTATGACACATGACAAAAGGCAGCCCATGACATTAGGCAGTGTAGAGCAAACCCAGATATGAGGTCTACAGAGAAGCTTATTAACATCACACAGCACCTAGTACCCAGGTTAATAGCTGTTAGTTCATCATCACTAGAAACTATCATCAGAAATTCTAATATTTACTTAGAAAACTTTTCTGTTTTCATTTCAAGACAAAACAGAAAGAATGGTTCTGCTTTCCTATCATCAGTTATATTGTTTGAATGTAAAAATATTGACACACTGGTAGTTAACTCATTAAGCACCAATATGTAAAAAGAAAACTTATTATTAGAAAAAGATACATTTTGTGTGATCATATTTCCCCACTCTAAACTGATATTGTTTTTAGTAGAGACTGAGAAGTGACAAATGATAGTTATTTCTTTTTGAGTATCTGGACACATATCACATCCAACAATAATTCATTATGCCTGAGTTTTAGTACAATTATGTAACTCATTTTCTTCTTTATTGGAAAAAAATTATAGAATAAGGCTTTAGTCAAACAAATAAACTGTCTTGGGGTTAGGTAAACAATTTCCACTTTAAATTGTATCAGCAAAAGGTCTGAAAATGTCTTATTCTTATAACCTCAGTTTTACAGATATCTATACAGATAGATATTGTATCTTCTCTCTTTAGAGACAGTTATCCGCCATTTCAGGCTTCCCTGGTGACTCAGATGGTAAAGAATCTGCCTGCAATGTGGGAGACCTGGGTTCAATCCCTGGGTTGTTAAGACCCCTGAAGAAGGCATGACAACCCACTCCAATGTTCTTGCCTGGAGAATTCTATGGAAAGAGAAGCCTGGTGGGCTATAGTCCATGGGGTCACAAAGAGTCAGACATAACTGAGTGACTAAGCACAGCACAGCACATCCTCCGTCTCAGGTAAAATACAAGATATTCTCCTTTCTCTGTACAAAAAGCTTCTCAAGTGTATCTCTATGAAGCTTCCCTGATGACTCAAATGGTAAAGAATCTGCCTGCAATGTGGGAGACCTGGGTTCAAATCTTGGATTGGTAAGATCTTCTGAAGGAGGGCATGGCAACCACTCCAGTATTCTTGCCTGGAGAATCCCCATGGACAGAGGAACCTGGCGGGCTACAGTTCATGGGGTTGCAAAGAGTCAGACGAGACTGAGTGAATAAACATAGCATAGCACAACAAAGGTAAGGTCAGTCTGGTATCTTACCAGCAGAGGGTTACTCTAAAGAAATTAATCTCAAAGAGATTAATCTCAAATATCAGTGGCTAAAACTCCCCTAGAGAGCTGGTTACAAGGACAGTTTTCTGGGTTTTACCCCGAGAGATTCTAATTCAGTAGATGTGGGGTTGGATTCAGGAATTTGGTTTTAATCTGTCCTTCAAGTTGCTGATTATTTTGGGGGCACACTGTGAGAAATATTTTTATTAAAAGCTGGAAACACCTGGGTAACTCATACATTACCAATCTATTTATATTATCCACATAATTGTGTTGGTTAAGACTTGTTGACGTATACTAAAATTATGAAAAACTTTTGTAGAAAGCATGGTAACCTATTCAATGTTTTCAGGCTTCAGCTTTCTTGTTTCTCTCTCATCCCTTGTGTGTGTGTGTGTGTGTGTGTATACACACACTATTTGTTCATTTATTTATTGTTCTATTAAACACTTTTTAACTTTAATTTTAACTTTCAAAATTATTAGTAAGGAGCTTTGTGCTTTAAGAGGAACATCTGGTTTTGTGAGGTGTTTGAGTATAGCTAACTTCCTATTAACTCCAATTAAAGTGACCCAGTAAGTACAATATAAAATGTAAAAATAAGCATTGGAATGTAGGAAAAAGCACACTTGTCAAATCTGAAAACTTCAAAAAGCCACTGTTACATGGTGGGAAGATGGAAATAGGCCAAGAATTGTATGTCCAAAACATGACAATTTAAGTGAAATGAATAAATTCATGGAAACAGAATTTACAAAGATTGGCTTGAGAAAAAATAGAAATTCTGAATTGTCCTATGTTTATTAAATAATTGTATGTATAATGAAACATTTTTAAACAAAAAAAGCTTCTGGCACAAAAGACATTACCAATTAACTAAAAATATTTTAAGAAGGGATCAAATATATTTTAGTCAATCATTTTCAGAATAGAAAATGAGACCACTTGAATTCACAATACTAGCATAACTTTGATAGCAATCACTGAAAGTCCCATTAAGAAATGAAATTTGTAGGCAAATCTCTCCCAAGAACATAGGTACAAACGTCTTAAACAGTGTATTAGTGAACTGATAAGATACAAAATGTGGGGAAAATGACAATGCTGCATTTATTTCAGGAATGCAAGGTTATTTTAACATTTGAATTTAGGTATTTCATAACACTAATATTCTAAAGGGGAAAATTATATGATCATCCTAACTATCCATTCATAATAAAAATTAGTGGAATTAAGAGGATAAAGACCATTGCTAATATAATAAGGAGAATCCTTTGTAGAAAGAAATCTGCATTGTACTTAAAGGGAAAATACTGAAAGCTTTCCATCAAGAAATTGGCAGTGTGATTATTGCTCTTTCTAGACTATGATGAAGATTCCAACCAATGCCATAAAATAAAAAATAAATGATTGGAAAAGGAGTAATCTGTAGTTATTCAGATAGATCCAATAGACAACTGTGCACACAGAAAATTTAAAAGAATTTCCAGAATGACTATGAGAAGTAATATGTAAATTTACTGTGGCTAAGAATTAGAAGGTCAATGCTTAAAAAAACATTTTTTTCTGAATAATATCAGCAATGGAAATTTTAAAAAATTTAAGTGTTACTTTTACATAGCATTCAACATAACAAATATCTAAGAACAAATCTAACAAAATATGCCTCAGACCTTATAAAATTATAAAACATTAATTAGAGAAATTAAAGAAGACCTAAATAATTGGAACAATATATCATATTAGTGACTTCAGACTTCATATTGTAAAGATTTTGGTTTTCTTCAAAGGGAATATAGATTAAATTCTGCACTCATTAAACTCCCAAAAATTTTTCTGGAAATATTACAAGCTTATTTTAAATACACAAGGAACCATGAGCAGCTCTCTCAGATATCTCAACCAGAGTTTCAAGAGAGGATTAAACTCTAATGCCTTAAAAGTTCCATTTCATGAGTTATTAATAACTTCTCTCCTATGCATCTAGAATGGTAACATATTTGAGACAACTGATAAAATTATCACTCAAAGTATCTTTTTTCTTCTATTCAGATGAGAACATCAATTGAGAAAGACTGGCAGAAAGTTTTGAAGAAACAGAACAAGGAATGATATCAGCAGATAATAAGATTAGTTCTGAAGGGACAGAAATTAAATCAGGGAAGGTACTGCAGGGAAGATAAACAGGCTAATACAATAAAACAGAATGCCCTGAAACAAGTTTGTACATTTATTGACCATTAAGGTATGTCAGAGATGCTGCTGCAGAATAGTAGAAAAGAATGATCTTCTATAAATTCTGCTGGGTTAATTGGATGTCTATCTATGTCTTGTCTAAGGATAGTTATAGACAGATGATGATGCTGATGCTAGATAGAGAGATAAAATTACAGATAATTTTATTTTTCTCTGTTGACCAAAATCCATTCCACATGGTGAGTACATCTAAATGTAAAAGATCAAAACAATAACACTTCTAGTAAGTAACACTAAAAGAATACCATAATTAACTTGGAACAGTTTTTAACAGAACTGAAAATTAACATGAATGGAAATTTTAATAAATTAAGGTACATTAAAATTAAATAGTCATATTCATCAAAAAAACCCACTAAAAGTGTGAAAATACAAGCCGCTGACAGGATATCTTCAATATATATATATATACAACTACAAAAGGGTCTGTAACACATGAAGAGATGTGTATTCCCTTTAAGAATGAGCTCACCCATTACTAAGAGTATGGGTAGCTGTCAGCTCTCAGCTATTAACACCTTCAGAGTCTCCTTTGGCTTGTGAACCGAGATCATGCTTTTTTCAGGGTCATACTGACCAAGAAAGTAGTAGCTCAGGTCATATTCTTCTTGGGTGTGTGTGTGTGTGTGTGTGTGTGTGTGTGTGTGTGTGTGTGTGTGTGAATTGTTCAGTGGTGAGGTCCCTATCTAATGACTTTACAATGTGTGTCTCCTTAATAAAACTTGCATTTTTCACTCTCGGTATCTGCTTCCCTAGAACACAAACTGTGATGAATTCATGAATGTACTACACAGGGAATTTCTAAAAGTCCATAAGAAAAGAACAATTAATTTTTTAATGGGCAAACTCATTTTTAAGTGGGCAAAAACATGAATAGACATTTCCTAGAGTGGGGAAAAGGGAACACATACACCGTTGGTGGGAATATAAATTGGTACACCACTGTGGAAAACAGTACAGAGGTGTCCCAAACAACTAAAAATAGCACTACCATACGATCAAGCAGTTCCACTCCTGGGTATATATCTGAAAAAATGGAAAACATGAATTCAAAAAGATGCATGCACCACTTGTTCATGGCAGCATTATTTACAATCGCCGAGATACGGAAGCAACCTAAGAACCTCAGTTCACTAGCCTTCTAATATTTCTCATCAGCAAAAATGTAATCTTAGCTATATTTTGTTAAATGCTAATATTTCTAGGTTTTTAGACGTACTTTCTTAATCATTAGTAATGAATAAAGAAATCATAGCTTACAGAATCTTCTATAGTCTGGAAGAGACATAATCAGCTATTAATCACTGATAGGTGAGAAGCTAGAAGAGAAAACAAATGAAATAGAAATTATTATAAAAATGATTAAGTTCTTAACAGATTCATTTGAACCTCTCAGAAATTTAATTTTTGTCAAATTTTCTAAGGGTTCTGTAAACAACTTGAAAATCCAGGCATTTATACCATTTATTGATAATAATATTTATCCTGATATAGTATCACACTTGGCAATGCTGTAGAGATTTTAACATAACTTGCAATGACAGCCCAATCTTGTTTTACAGCTTTTGAAACTAGTGATTTCTAGATTTTCTAGAATATAGAAATATAGGCTTCTATATTTGTACTAGATAATAAATACTTTTCAGGAGAATCCAGTTTTCACTGATATTATGCTGTACATTTTAATGTTACACAAAACTAAATTAAAAGATGTTTTGATTTACATAGGAATAGTCAACATAGGAATAATGTCAACATTATTGACAACAAAATTTAAATAAAGGGTGGACATATGCATTTTTGAAGTTGAAAGTCATATTTCACTAGATCATTTTAAATGCTTCAGTTTCTTAAAAACAAAGGAGGAAAATGTCAGATTTAAATGCAAATATAAAACATTATGCTCAAATGATCCCTGAACATTCTCCTTACAAAAATACTAGAAGATACATGTATACATCTCTCTCCTATTAGCATCAATGAAATTCGTAGGCTATTTCATTGATGTCTTAGAAATGTCAGACTTGTTGAAAATAGAAAACCCTTTGAAAATCAGTAAGTCACAATATAAACATCTGGGTATCCTGGACCAGGAGGAAGTGGTATATAATCATGTCAATAAAGTTGTAATCAAAGATTATGTACATACATAATTATATATTCTTAGGTTGCTGCAAAAGTGATTGCAGTTTTACATTGTTGAACTTTGCCATTTGATACTGGAATACATTCTAAACAAATGTGGCTATATTATACATCATTTTAATGCATATTTCTCTCTTTATGTTTTTTTGCTAATGACATATTACTTGTTCTTTATTTTATACTTACTTTGTGCTACATGTGTTAAGTCACTTCAGTCATGTCCAACTCTTTGCCACCCTATGGGCTGCAGCCTGCCAGGCTCCTCCATCCATGGGATTTTTCCAAGCAAGAATACTGGAGTGGATTGCCATGTCCTCCTCCTGGGGATCTTCCCAACCCAGGGATCAAACCCATGCCTCTATGTCTCCTGCACTGGTAGGTTCTTTACTATTAACATCACCTGAGAAGCCCTTGAGACTAGTCATAATGATTTAAAATTCATGGTTGGAAACTGCAATTACTTTTGTACCAACCTAATATATATTACATACATATAGTGATATTTAAGAGACTAGGATTTTCTGAAGAGTCATGGAGAGGTTGGCATTCTGGATCAGGGAAAATTAATGTGCAAATAAATGGTATAGTCTAGAAAATCTGGGCAATTCTAGATTGCTGCATTAAATCTGGGATGGTATTCTTTGATTTTTCTAGGAAATAATAACTACAGTGTCAGTGAAAGAGCTGTTCATGTGTTTGACTGTGAGTGCTGGACTGGCTAGGAAAACAATGATCATTAGAAGAGAGCCACTGAAGTATGAAATAATGGACAACTTGATACTGAGTCTGAGAGTTAACATATCAGGTTTACACTTGGCTGAATTTGAAGAAGTAAATTAATACTCACTTAAACAAAATAGAGTTACTTCTTTCTCTCATGTAAACCAAGTCCAGAAATAGACAGTCCAGAGCTGATAAGAGCGCTCTAAGAATCAGGGAACCAGTCTCCTTCTCTCTTGTCCTTCAATCATCTTCAAATCATGCTTTCCTTCTGATGGTTCAAAATGGCTACTGGAGCTCCAGTCACCACATCTGTTGTTAAATCAGTAAGAAGTATTTAATAGAGCAATCTCTTGCCCCATCTCCCTTTAAGGACAGTTTTACACAAACTTTTGCTTATGTCTTATTGATCAGAACTGTCATTTGGCTAAGAGATAAGAGAACCTGGAAAAAAGTATTTCTTCAGAGACTTCCTTGGTGGTGCAGTGGATGAGAGTCCACCCGCCAATGCAGAGGATACAGGTCTGATCCCTGGTCCCGGAAAATTCCACATGACGCAGAGTAACCAAGCCCATGTGCCACAACTACTAAGACTGTGTGCCGCCAACTACTGAATGTGCACCCTAGAGCCTGTACTCTGCAACAATAGAAGCTGCTGCAATGAGAAGACTGAGCACCTCAAAGAAGACGAACCTCACTCCCCACAACTAGAGAAAGCCCAGGCAGCAACAAAGATCCAGTGCAGCCAAAAATAAAACTAATTAGTTAATTAAAAATATTTCTTCTAGATAGTTATGTTTACCCCACATCATGGGTTTTAAGGTGAAGGAGAAAAGTATTGGTTGCTAGATAACTAGCAATCTTTGCTATGGTTCTGTTAGTATTTAGCATTTTAGAGATAGAGCCATTCTGGATGATGATAATCTTCAGGAGTCTGCTAGTCATCCTAGAGGGTGGGGTGCGGTATGAGGTGGGAGGGAAGTTCAAGAGGGAGGAGACGTACGTAGGCTCAGGTGGTAAAGAATCCGCCTGCAATGCAGGAGACCTGGGTTTGATCCCTGGGTTGGGAAGATGCCCTAGAGGAGGGCATGGCAACTCACTCCAGTATCCTTGTCTGGAGAACCCCGTGGACAGTGGAGCCTGGCGGGCTACACTTCATGGGGTTGCAATGAGTCAGACATGACCGAGACTAAGCACAGCATAGCACATGGCAGAAAACAACACAAGACTACCCATAAATTATCTTCCAATTAAAAATAGTTTAAAAAAAGAAATTACTCAGGATAATAGTAGGATTTGCAAAGAATAGGCACCAAACCCATTTCAACATCCCCACTGAATTTTGGGAGAAAACTGAATGTCGATTAATAACTGCATAATCATAGAGTGTGAATTTTCACTGGTAGGGTGATTTTGTAACAGGATAAGTGAATCATGGTATAAAGTTAGTAAGCTTTTAATTTTACCCTTCCAAGTCAGGGATGCAGAAGGTAAGGGTGAATTAAGAGCTATGAACAATACTTGTAGTGAAAGAGTGTAGTTCCACAGCTTTGAGTTTTAATTACAACTTTGTCACTCAGAAGTTTTGTGATTACTGGCAAGGAACAAAACCATCTTGTTTCCTTATTTATGAATTGGGAATAATTTCTATCTCAAAAGTGTATGGTAAAGATTAAACAAAATAAGATTAAAACATTGCTGGACTCATAGATTCTCAAAAAAAATTAACCACATGCTCTCCTAAATCCTACATTCTCCAATCTTTCTGTAACAGGAGGGTATTTTTGTTTTGTTTTGAGATTACAGACCTTTCTAGAAAACTTTAGGACAGAAAAAGAAGAGTACCATAGATTGAAAATACATTAAATAAACTTCAGTTATGAAGGTTTATATTAGACATAATTTATGATGAATGGGGACCTTCTGTTAGGTCATAAGCACAAAAAAACAAGCCACTTGTTTTTCTTAGTACTCTGTACTAGACATTAGGGGAGAGGATGCTGTGTGTCTCAATTCCAGGCATGAAAAATAAGCAAATATCCTCCCAGGATGCCACTTTGCTAAAAGCGTACCATATGTCCACAGAGCAGTGAAGCATTAATAGCACATCTCATTCTATATCTCCACTTGACAAGCACAGTGTAAAAGCAAGGATGAGTTTACACTACATATGCTTATCTAATTTCCATTACTGCTAATCATGTGCGCATAGCAGGAAGACTACAGCTCTTCAGAATGAGACTTACTTTTTAAGAGACAGATTATGAAAGTCAGTGAACTTTCAAATTTCTTACATTAATTAGCATTTTATATAACTGTGGATATATTATTTCATAGCCTTAACTGTTACTCAGTTGTGGTGGCCGCATACCCTCTACATGCTCTCAAAAAATAACATCATTTTTAATCTATTGCCTGGCAGGACCTGTAGACAATTTGTCTTCATAAAGAACCCTCCATGCCATTTTCTGAATTGCAGAGTAGAAAAATTGTCTCAAGGAGAAGATGCACCAGTGAAAAGAATGAAATATTTACATAAAAAGAAAACCGTCCACTATGTTTCTATTTGAATTTTACTAAACTAGAGCATGCCATTTTTAAAAGGAGATAAGGAAACTTTAAACAGCTTTCCAGGTGATTTTCTATTTTGATCTTTCTGATGATACAAGGAAAAGTATTTATGAAATTCTTCAGCCATAACAGCACAATACCTGACATTTTAGAATACACTACAAACACATTTCTCTGTGCAATTTCCCCCAGGATTTTTATAATGCAAACAAAAGTGATATTGAATAATTTTTTCAGTATTTCACCCTGGATTACATCTTTTTAAAGTGTTTAAGAGTACAGGATATTGGAGAGGAAGTGTATTTTGATAAGATATGAAAATACATTGTCAAAACTGCAGAGCTTCACATCATCCCTGTATTAAACCAACTAGAGTGTATTATTTTCACCAAATTTGCCTTTATTTTATAGAAACCCATTTTCCTGTGGAATATCCTATAGTAAAATAAAATTTCTTCCACACCACAATACAGGGAGCAAAACAAACCAAAAATCCAATACTTGGAGATATATAGAGTTTACATTTACCTCTTTATCCCTAATTGACTGAATATATTGTCTTAATATTATCCAAGTCCCAATTCAACGGGCAATCTCCGAAAATTGCTAATGTTACTCTGCTTTCTGCCAAATGATCTTTCATTAGATTTCCAGTTTGTGGAAGTTCTTCTTGAGGTTTCATATTTTGAGCCTCTCCTTTTAAAATTGTGTCATCAGGAGTGTTTGAAGCATTTTTATGGAGGGAAAACTCTGCAAAACGTTGCCTTTAAAGATTTTCATAAGTGTGTGCTCTCAATCAAGTGAAGCATGATTACTATATTCGGTTCATAGGGAGGGTAAATAATGCCACGGGGGAAATGGGATAGACACAGGTTCAAGTTCATGCACAGTAAGGATTGAACAACTTTCTTTATAGCGTTGTCCTTATTCTCTTCAATTACACATGGTTTCATCTCCATCATCCTCCAAATGGAAAAATATCAAAGACAAAAACACTTGTTTTGTCTTATTTAGCTGGTTAAGTCTCTATTACTGTCACCAAATGATTGTATGGAAATCTCAATTCAAAAGCAGGTTAATTGTGAATACAAAACTGACCCCAAAACTTCAATTAATTATAGCAATTGAGCTTTTTCTTTAAAAGATTCAGAAGATGCACTCCTAAATACAGAGAGAGCATCTCTGCTTATTTGGCTGCCCATGTCCACCCCAAGTGGGCTCCAAAAGCTGCTCCAAGTTAAAACTAAAACCCTTTAATCTGCTAGGGGACAGACACATGAGTATCTTGTAAATGGAGGGGGGTGGGGGTGGGGGTAGTGTATTTCCTGGAACAGCATTAGGACAATTCCTAGAACTGTCCAGCAAAGCATTCTCCTATCCAATAACTGAGAGTCAATGCACTAAACTTCCATAGTTGGCAAAATGTGAGTGCAGGTTGAATGAACATGTTGACTCTATCCACATTACAGGGTGAGTGAAATAAGACTTCAAGAATGAATGAATAAAACACAATTGTGTTTATTTTTGTGTATGGTGTTAGAAAGTGTTCTAGTTTCATTCTTTTACAAGTGGTTGACCAGTTTTCCCAGCACCACTTGTTAAAGAGGTTGTCTTTTTTCCATTGTATATCCTTGCCTCCTTTGTCAAAGATAAGGTGTCCATAGGTTCGTGGATTTATCTCTGGGCTTTCTATTCTGTTCCATTGATCTATATTTCTGTCTTTGTGTCAGTACCATACTGTCTTGATGACTGTGGCTTTGTAGTAGAGTCTGAAGTCAGGCAGGTTGATTCCTCCAGTTCCATTCTTCTTTCTCAGGATTACTTTGGCTATTCGAGGTTTTTTGTATTTCCATACAAATTGTGAAATTCTTTGGTCTAGTTCTGTGAAAAATACCGTTGGTAGCTTGATAGGGATTGCATTGAATCTATAGATTGCTTTGGGTAGAATAGCCATTTTGACAATATTGATTCTTCCAATCCATGAACACGGTATGTTTCTCCATCTGTTTGTGTCCTCTTTGATTTCTTTCATCAGTGTTTTATAGTTTTCTATGTATAGGTCTTTTGTTTCTTTAGGTAGATATACTCCTAAGTATTTTATTCTTTTTGTTGCAATGGTGAATGGTATTGTTTCCTTAATTTCTCTTTCTGTTTTTTCATTGTTAGTATATAGGAATGCAAGGGATTTCTGTGTGTTAATTTTATATCCTGCAACTTTACTATATTCATTGATTAGCTCTAGTAATTTTCTGGTAGAGTCTTTAGGGTTTTCTATGTAGAGGATCATGTCATCTGCAAACAGTGAGAGTTTCACTTCTTCTTTTCCTATCTGGATTCCTTTTACTTCTTTTTCTGCTCTGATTGCTGTGGCCAAAACTTCCAACACTATGTTGAATAGTAGTGGTGAGAGTGGGCACCCTTGTCTTGTTCCTGATTTCAGGGGAAATGCTTTCAATTTTTCACCATTGAGGGTAATGCTTGCTGTGGGTTTGTCATATATAGCTTTTTTTATGTTGAGGTATGTTCCTTCTATTCCTGCTTTCTGGAGAGTTTTTAATCATAAATGAGTGTTGATTTTGTCAAAGGCCCTTTCTCTGCATTCTATTGAGATAATCATATGGTTTTTATCTTTCAAATTTGTTAATGTGGCTGTATTACATTGATTGTTTGCGGATATTAAGAATCTTGCATCCTGGATAGCCCACATGGATTTAAAGATCTAAATTGTAAGACCAGAAACTATAAAACTCCTAGAGGAAAGAACATAGGCAAAACACTCTCCGGCATAAATCACAGCAAGATCCTCTTACCACCTCCCAGAATTTGGAAATAACAAGCAAAAATAAACAAATGGGACCTAATGAAACTTAAAAGCTTTTGCACTACAAAGGAACTATAAGTAAGGTGAAAAGACAGCCCTCAGATTGGGAGAAAATAATAGCAAATGAAGAAACAGACAAAGGATTAATCTCAAAAATATACAAGCAACTCCTGCAGCTCAATTCCAGAAAAATAAATGACCCAATCAAAAAATGGGCCAAAGAACTAAACAGACATTTCTCCAAAGAAGACATACAGATGGCTAACAAACACATGAAAAGATGCTCAACATCACTCATTATCAGAGAAATGCAAATCAAAACCACAATGAGGTACCATTACATGCCAGTCAGGATGGCTGCTATCCAAAGTCTACAAGCAATAAATGCTGGAGAGGGTGTGGAGAAAAGGGAACCCTCTTACACTGTTGGTGGGAATGCAAACTAGTACAGCGCTATGGAAAACAGTGTGGAGATTTCTTAAAAAACTGGAAATAGAACTGCCATATGACCCAGCAATCCCACTTCTGGGCATACACACTGAGGAAACCAGATCTGAAAGAGACACGTGCACCCCAATGTTCATCGCAGCACTGTTTATAATAGCCAGGACATGGAAGCAACCTAGATGCCCATCAGCAGATGAATGGATAAGGAAGCTGTGGTACATATACACCATGGAATTTTACTCAGCCATCAAAAAGAATTCATTTGAACCAGTCCTAATGAGATGGATGAAACTGGAGCCCCTTATACAGAGTGAAGTAAGCCAGAAAGGTAAAGAACATTACAGCATACTAACACATATATATGGAATTTAGAAAGATGGTAATGATAACCCTATATGCAAAACAGAAAAAGAGACACAGAAATACAGAACAGACTTTTGAACTCTGTGGGAGAATGTGAGGGTGGGATGTTTCAAAAGAACAGCATGTATACTATCTATGGTGAAACAGATCCCCAGCCCAGGTGGGATGCATGAGACAAGTGCTCTGGCCTGGTGCACTGGGAAGACCCAGAGGAATCGGGTGGAGAGGGAGGTGGGAGGGGGGATCGGGATTGGGAATACATGTAAATCCATGGCTGATTCATATCAATGTATGACAAAACCCACTGGAAAAAAAAAATAATGAAAAAAAATTAAAAAAAAATAAAAAAAATAAAAAGCGAAAAAAAAAAAAAACACAATTGTGGACTAGCAAGACATTCTTCTTAAATTGTTTAAGTGCAAAATAAAAAAATTTTAAGAGGCCTGGAATTGGTTCAACTGGCTGGTTATTACAGGCAGAGTGGGATTAGTTGTTGCTTCTTTTTAAATGAATTAAGTAAACACTCATTAATTGTTCAGGGTCACAAATTAAGCTTCTGGAAGAAGAGTAAACAAGCCACTATATATCATGTAAAGATGCTTCATTAAAGGGACATCCAAGCTACCTAGTTCTACCCTACTCTTTGATTCATATTATTGAACCAGCTGCCAGCCTCTCCCTTGGAGGATAGCCATTAGGGAAAAACAGTTTAAAAATTAATGTGATATCTAAAAATATAATTTATATTTCATTCATATAAGCAGATTTGCAGGAAAAAACTACAGTTTTTTTCCTGTACTTTTGTATTAAATGAAATCTGTCACATGAATTATTTTATCCTGTCTACCTATTAGATATTACTGCATCTTTTTTTTTTTTTTTTTTTTAAAGTGCATTTACTTAGCTGAGGTTCACAAACCCCATTCACGTCTCAGCAAAATTTTATCCTTTTGTGTGTGTGTCTTGTAATTCTTTTTTCTTTTTTTTTTTTTGGCCTTCCCCTGTGGCTTGAGGGATTTCAGTTTCAGTTTCCCCATCAGGAGTCAAACCCATGCTCTCTGAAGTGGAGGCACAGAGTCCTTACCACTGGACAGTCAGCAAATTCCCTGTGTCCAGAAATTCTGACACTGGCATCAAACAACCAAAGCTTGGAAGTCACTTTTGCCACTCTACTCACCCTTACATCTAACTCCAACCTTCCTTCCATTTCCACTGAGGTTACTCTCATTCAGACTTCTCAAAGTTTCAGTAACACCTCCACTGCAACTTCTCTGACTGATTCCTCACAAATGCATTGTGTACATTCACAACAGAGCAGCTTTTTCTTGTCCTGCTTCCAGTATACCCCCCACTGAAATGACTTCAACAATTACTGAACATCAAAATGAAGTCCACGTACCTTGGTAAGTATTCATTAAAGGCATTCAAATCCCCACTCTGTTCTGACCCCATTTTCTCCCATACTTTTTCCCACTGCTTCCCCCCAAATCACGCCATGATCCTGACAGTTAGATGCTCTCTTGGATCTGCCCTGCAAACTCTCCTTCTTTTGCTGAGTCCACTGTATTCACTGCCAAGATCTTTACCTGAGGTCAGCATCCCCAGTCACACCATAAATTAATCCCTTGCCAATTCAATGTAGTGACCTAGCTCCTTTAGATCTCTGCTCAGAGTCCATCTCCTCAGGAAACACTGCTAAAAATTCAGAGTAGGTTAGGTCTTCTACTTCATATTCTTCTGACAGTGTTTCTCCTTTGTGGTGTTCATAAGCATGTATGATTAAATATTTGCATAGTTACTGGTCTACTTCTGTTTCTGTTATAAGACAGAAAGCTCCATGAAGGCAAAGACTGGTATCTATTTTTTCTCTATATTAATAGCCCCTGGGGATACGGTTCTATGAAGACCTACAAGACCTTTTAGAACTAACACCCAAAAAAGATGTCTTTTTCATTATAGGGGACTGGAATGCAAAAGTAGGAAGTCAAGAAACACCTGGAGTAACAGGCAAATTTGGCCTTGGAGTACGGAATGAAGCAGGGCAAAGGCTAATAGAGTTTTGCCAAGAGAACGCACTGCTCATAGTAAACACCCTCTTCCAACAACACAAGAGAAGACTCTACATGTGGACAGCACCAGATGGCCAACACCGAAATCAGATTGATTATACTCTTTGCAGCCAAAGATAGAGAAGCTCTATACAGTCAGCAAAAACAAGACCTGGAGCTGACTGTGGCTCAGATCATGAATTCCTTATTGCCAAATTCAGACTTAAACTGAAGAGAGTAGGGATAACCACTAGACCATTCAGGTATGACCTAAATCAAATCCCTTATGAATATACAGTGGAAGTGAGAAATAGATTTAAGGGACTAGATCTGATAGACAGAGACTCTGATGAACTATGGACGGAGGTTCATGACATTGTACAGGAGAAAGGGATCAAGACCAGCCCATGGAAAAGAAATGCAAAAAGGCAAAATGGTTGCCTGAGGAGGCCTTACAAATAGCTGTGAAAAGAAGAATAGCAAAATGCAAAGGAGAAAAGGAAAGATATTCCCATTTGAATGCAGAGTTCCAAAGAATAGCCAGGAGAGATAAGAAAGGCGTCCTCAGTGATCAATGCAAAGAAATAGAGGAAAACAACAGAATGGGAAAGACTAAAGATCTCTTCAAGAAACTTAGAGATACCAAGGGAACATTTCATGCAAAAATGGGCTCAATAAAGGACAGAAATGGTATAGATCTAACAGAAGCAGAAGATATTAAGAAGAGGTGGCAAGAATACACAGAAGAACTGTACAAAAAAGATCTTCATGACCCAGATAATCACAATGGTGTGATCACTCACACTCACCTAGAGCCAGACATCCTGGAATGTGAAGTCAAGGGGGCCTTAGAAAGCATCACTACAAACAAAGCTAGTGGAGGTGATGGAATTCCAGTTGAGCTATTTCAAATCCTGAAAGATGATGCTGTGAAAGTGCTGCACTCAATATGCCAGCAAATTTGGAAAACTCAGCAGTGACCACAGGACTGGAAAAGGTCAGTTTTCATTCCAATCCCAAAGAAAAGCAATGCCAAAGAATGCTCAAACTACTGCACAATTGCACTCATTTCACACACTAGTAAAGTAATGCTCAAAATTCTCCAAGCCAATCTTCAGCAATACGTGAACGGAGAACCTCCAGATGTTCAAGCTAGTTTTAGAAAAGGCAGAGGAACCAGAGATCAAATTGCCAATATCCTCTGGATCATCAATAAAACAAGAGAGTTCCAGAAAAACATCTATTTCTGCTTTATTGACTATGCCAAAGCCTTTGACTGTGTGGATCACAATAAACTGTGGAAAATTCTGAATGAGATGGGAATACCAGACCACCTGACCTGCCTCTTGAGAAACCTGTATGCAGGTCAGGAAGCAACAGTTAGAACTGAACATGGACCAACAGACTGGTTCCAAATAGGAAAAGGAGTATGTCAAGGCTGTATATTGTCACCCTGCTTATTTAACTTATATGCAGAGTACATCATGAGAAACGCTGGACTGGAAGAAGCATAAGCTGGAATCAAGATTGCCAGGAGAAATATCAATAACCTCAGATATGCAGATGACCACCACCCTTATGACAGAAAGTGAAGTGGAACTAAAAAGCCTCTTGATGAAAGTGAAAGAGGAGAGTGAAAAAGTTGGCTTAAAGCTCAACATTTAGAAAACGAAGATCATGGCATCTGGTCCCATCACCTCATGGGAAATAGATGGGGAGACAGTGGAAACAGTGTCAGACTTTATTTTTGGGGGCTCCAAAATCACTGCAGATGGTGATTGCAGCCATAAAATTAAAAGATGCTTACTCCGTGGAAGGAAAGTTATGACAAACCTAGATAGCATATTAAAAAGCAGAGACATTACTTTGCCAGAAAGGTCCATCTGGTCAAGGCTATGTTTTTTCCAGTGGTCATGTATGGATGTGAGAGTTGGACTGTGAAGAAAGCTGAGTGCCAAAAAAATTGATGCTTTTGAACTGTGGTGTTGGAGAAGACTCTTGAGAGTTCCTTGGACTGCAAGGAGATCCAACCAGTCCATCCTGAAGGAGATAAGTCCTGGGTGTTCATTGGAAGGACTGATGCTGAAGCTGAAACTCCAATACTTTGGCCACCTCATGCAAAGAGTTGACTCATTGGAAAAGACCCTGATGCTTGGAGGGATTTGGGGCAGGAGGAGAAGGGGACGACAGAGGATGAGATAGCTGGATGGCATCACCAACTCGATGGACATGAGTTTGAGTAAACTCCGGGAGTTGGTGATGGACAGGGAGGCCTGGCATGCTGTGATTCATGGGGTCGCAAAAAGTCGGACACGACTGAGCGACTGAACTGAACTGAACTGGGGATGCAATCATTCCCCCTTCTTACTTCCTATGTGCAAAGTTTCTATTTTTATATTAATGCGCAACTGTGCTAAGTCAGTTCAGTCGTGTCCGGTTCTTTGCAACCCAATGGTCTGTAACTCACCAGGCTCCTCTGTCCATGGGATTCTCCAGGCTAGAATACTGGAGTGGGTTTCCATGCCCTCCTCCAGGGGATATTCCCGACCCAGGGATCAAACCCACTTCTCTTAAAGTCTCCTGCATTGTCCGGTGGGTTCTCTACTACTAGAGCCACCATCTCACTTCTCTTGGCACCGCAGTAATATGCCATGATCATGTGTATATGCGTCTTATATGCAGCTTTCTTTTCTGTTTGCCTTTGTCTGATTGACAGCACCTTGCACAAATCTGTGCAGCTAGTATTCAATCTTTGTTCAAACTACTGGAGTGGAAAAATCATTAAATGAGTGTTTTTATACACTGCAAAACCCACATGTAAGAGTTGACCTTTGACAGATTGGGATTTTTAGCTCTGACTTCAGATAACCAGTATAAATTCTTGTCTAAGTGAGAATAAAAGAAGTTTACATTTTTTTGGCATTTCATTAAAGGGAAGGTCTTAAACCCTAAACTAACAATTTCTAAGTAAATTCATTTTTATTTTTTGTTTACCCTCTAAATAGAGTTTATTTCACATTTGTGTAGCTCAAATTCTTTTCATTCAAACTCTATTAAATTCTTTTTGGCATGTAAATGTATTAGGCTTCTTTACAGAGAAATATGTCAGTTTGCTAAAAGGCCAAATTTTTTTCAGCAACATGTGGCTCTTCTCATGTCAAATCACCCCAGCCAGCTTTTCTTGAGGCTTGGCAATGTGCCAGCAGCTCTAGCATTTCCACAGAAGCTCACCAGTTTCTACCAGAAATACAGCATCATGGTTCAGTGTGACTATGGGACTAATCTTAAAGGTACAATTCCATAGTAAGTGTACTATTTTATTTAAAGCCTATGTCCATTTGGATTGGCTTGAATGGAAGCTAATGTAGATTGCATGGAACATATTCTTGCACCACCAACTGATGGTGCTGCCAGCTGGGTCAAGAAAGACCTAGTGTTACTATATACTTAGAGACAAATTTTCATATCACTTTAGAAACAAAAATTAGATGGTCATTTTCCCCTAACTTCATTCAGGAATAATTGACAGATATAATTGTACATATTTAAGGTGGACAGCACAGTTATTTGATGTCCATTGTGGAATGACTACCAATATTGAGATAATTGACATATCTCTCTTCACATAGTTAACTTGTGTGTGTGTGTGTGTGTGTGTGTGTGTGTGCTTGTGTGTGTTTGGTGACAATGCTTAAGATCTACTATCAAGGATATGATGCCATAGTATTAACTGTCATCACCATGGTGTACATTAGATCCTCATAACTTATTCTTATAACTGGAAGTTTGTGTCCTTGTTGTTCAGTTGCTAAGTCATGTCTGTCTCTTCTCGACCCCATGGACTGCAGTATGCAAGCCTTCCCTGTCCTTCACCATCTCCCAGAGTTTGCCCAAGTTCATGTCCACTGAATCAGTGATGCCATCCAACTGTCTCATTCTCTGCTGCCCTCTTCTCCTTCTGCCTTCAATTTTTCCAAGCACTGGGTCTTTTCCAATGAATCAGCTGTTCACATCAGGTGGCCAAAGTATTGGAGCTGCAGCTTCAGCACCAGTCCTTCCAAAGAACATTCAGTGTTGATTTCCTTTAGGATTGACTGGTTTGATCTCCTTACTGTCCAAGGTACTTTCCAGCACCACAATTCAAAAGCATCAATACTTCAGTGTTCTGCCTTCTTTATTGTCCTGTTCTTACATCTGGACATGACTACTGGAAAAACCATAGCCTTGATTATACATGCCTTTGTCAGTAAAGTGATGTCTTTGCTTTTTAACACACTGTCTGGGTTTGATGACAAAGAAGCTTTCCTGCTAAGAAGCAATTGTCTTCTAACTTCATGGCTGCAGTCACCATCCACAGTGATTTTAGAGTCCAAGAATAGGAAATCTGTCACTGCGTCCACCTTTTCCCCTTCTATTTGCCATGAAATGATGGGACCATATGCCATGATCTTAGTTTTTTAATACTGAGTTTTAAGCCGGCTTTTTCACTCTCCTCTTTCACCCTCATCAAGAGGCTCTTTAGCTCCTCTTTGCTTTCTGCCATTAGAGCGGTATCATCTGCATATCTGGAAGTTTTTACCCTTTGACTACATCTCCCCATTTCACCCTCTTCCCAGCTCCTGGCAGCTCTCCCTGTTTCTATGAAGGTAGCTTTTTAAAAAAGATTACACATATAATTGATACCATATGATTCTGGCTGGCTGGCTGGCTTATTTCACTTAGCATAATGTCCTCCAAGTTTATCCATGTTATCACAGATAAGAGCAGAATTTTCTTTATAATGGCCTACTAATATTCTATTATATATATATATATATATAAATACATATCACATTTTCTTTTATCTATTCATCTGTCAAAGGACATTTAGGTTGTATCCATATACTGACTATTGTGAATAATGCTGCAATGTGTGCAACACAAAATGCAACATGTGTGTGCCGATATTTCTTCAAGATACTGATTTAATTTCCTTCAGAGGCAATCATTCTTCATTCTTCTCCAACCAACAACCTTGTAAAGGGGGTTGTATATTTACTAATAAAGAATTGGCTGCTCTATTACACCTTGAGACAAACTGCGTATACAAAGTTCAAATTTCAAACAATTTTTGTTAACAACAATTGTTTCAGAACCATCCAAGGGGCTCCCTGGGTGGCTCAGATGGTAATGAATCTGCCTGCAAAGCAGGAGAACCATCCAAGTGTGAACCAGGATCTATCGCACATATAATTTCATAACTCTCTTCTCTTATAAATAAATGAAAGTCTACTATTTCTTGAGAAGCAGTTTTCCTGATTTACATCAATAAATAATATATAGTAAATCATCTTATAAAATGCATAGTTTCTCTCATTCTTATCTACCTAATAAAATTCTTTGTAAAAGAAAAAGAAAACTTGACCAGTGCTGTGTGCATTCACTAAAGACTACTGAACCAAGTTTAAATAAGAAAGGAGAGCTATGCAGAGATGTAGGGAGTGTCCTGCCCATAGTGATTATCTTTCCTATCCTTCTATCCTTCACCTGCCTCTACAACCAGACTGCCCAAAGAAGTGCCCAATTAGGATATGTGACAATTCAAGACAATTCTTTTACTTTAATGGGCTTATTTTGATAATAATCTAAAATTTTATACACAAGCATATTCTGGATAGCTGCCTTATACTTAAAAGCAGCTTTATCATTTCAACAACTTTGCATTTGTCTATACTATCAGAGTGACTAACCAGTTAGCTTTATTTGTTGAGGCTAAGGACAAAAGCACAGATGTGGACTTAATCTACAAATATTTTCATGCCAAATGAAGGTTAGATGGTTATCACTAAAGTTTCTGAAAACAATGGTTATGAAGTTGTCTCAGTGAAGAAACGTAAAGGAGATTTTGAGGTAGCCCTGAGCATATGGTGATACAGGCATCCCAAACTTAAAGGAAACTGGCTTGTAGCAGCTGGTTTCGTATTTATGTTTTGAGCAATGATGAAGTTTCAGCAAACAACATCATCTGTCACAGCCAAGCAATGTTTTAAAATAAAAATTTCATGTTCTCTTTTAGTTTTGTTTGCATTTGATTGGTAAGATAATTTTGAAGATTATGCAGGAGGGTTGTATGGAAATTATGGGAAACTACTCTCCACCCTTAGCTACCAGATGACAGCCCCATTGGGAAGGAAAACAGAAACACAGTATTACTGTACTATTACACGTAATTTTCCATGTTTTTTTAAACCAAGAAACAAAAAATATTGATCATGTTTCTATCCTTACATCAACAAACTTTTAAAAGGATGTAGTATATTTCTTATAAGCATAAAATGTTTGAACATTTTAAAATATTGACAATCAAGTTGAAGTAAAATAATTTTAAACTACACTGAGGAGAGCTGTGATCATCTTTTTTTCATTTAAGAGGCCATGCATGTCCCAACTTTGAGAGACACTGTTCTTATATACCCAGCATCTTTTGTCCTGTCTTTAGTAATTGACTAAAAATTACTCTTTTCACTCTTCCCTTGAAAAACCATTCCTCTACTCCATGTGGTTCTAGGAGAACTATAAATCATACTGCTATTTTTCCCTTATCCTAGGTATGGGCACATAACTCACATTGGAACAATCAAAATTGTCTCTCCTAGGAATGTGAATATTGGATGGAGACATATAAAAGTTAGAAGGCAGACCTGAGTTATTTCCAAGAAAAATGACTATGGGTCCTCACTGCTGAGATCACTGGAGAAACAGTGGGTTTCTGTTCTTTACCAAAGCCTATGTTTTTAAACCATTCATTTTCCATTATGAGTAATGCATTATGTGTCCTTTAAATTCCTTTTTTTTGTTGTTGCTTAAGTTAATCAAAGTCAGTTTCTATTGGTCACCACCAAGAATCCTAATTGATTTGCTAACCTAAACAAAAGAAATCCAAACTTACACAAACATCGTAAGACCAAAAAGCACTGAAGAGTTGAGAAAAGGGTATAAAAGAAGAAAGCAAGACTGTGCATAATATTTTGTTCCTTTCTTTGACTGAGTTTGGATTCACTTACTGATATATTTTAAAACTGGCGTGTAGACAGCTGTATATCACATATGACTAAGCGTTTCTTGAAAGTAAGACCAAGATCTTTGTCATGATCTCTCTAGCCTCTCCCAAAATGCTTGGCAAACATATTAGTGAATAGTGAAGTCGCTCAGTTGTGTCTGACTCTTTGCGACCCCATGGACTGTATAGCCTACCAGGCTCTTCAGTCCATGGAATTTTCTAGGCAAGAGTACTGGAGTGGGTTGCCATTTCCTTCTCCAGGGGATCTTCCCAACCCAAGGATTGAACCCGGGTCTCCCGCACTGCAAGCAGACACTTTACCGTCTGAGTCACCAGGGAAGTCCCACATACTAGGTAGTCAATAAATACGTTCCGAACTGACAAAGGTTCACAGATATGTGACTATGTCATCAAACAAAGAGCTTTTAAAATTCACTGAGCTTATTGTAGAGAGAGACAAATGAGTTTTCCAGTTACTAGAGAATGTTCTTTAGAAAAGTAATTATTGCTATCATGAACATCCTTCACTCTACAGTAAGCACCTTTGAGTGAAAAAACAGTTCTATTTTTATATTTCCAGAACTCTAAAAGTGACTGGTACATAGCTGTTATCCAATAACTGTTTAATAAATTAATGTATATTGAAATTAAATACAACACTCTAGAATCTTCATGATATAAATTAATGTGACTTGATTTTGTAGACACTATTTGTATCTTACTCTGGTTTATACCTAATATTCTGCCCAAACTATATGTATTACTCTCACAAAATTTTCTCCTTAAAGCTATCACATGTGTCATACAGTAGCACCAGTTCTTCCAATTATCTAACTAGGTTTGTTGAGGTCTGAGAGCACTGAATATTAAATTAATTAGTAGCACTTATTTCTGTCAGAAGTACTGCCATTATCAACATCTTTATTAAGATAGTCTCGGTCCTTTTTGCTGAGCCAAAACTTCTGTGACCTAGGTTACTCTTTCACAGAGCTTTAAGAACCAGCTAGCCTTACACTTATCTGTAAATCATCTGTTTCTCACTATCCTAATCCAAATGGGCCACTTTGATGAGATGCTCCACAGAGTGGAGACTTGGTCTTTAAATGTTCCACTTAAAAATGAATTTTGGTATCACTACTTATTAGAGAAAACAAATCAAAACTACAATGATTTATCACCTCACACTGGTCAGGATGGCCATCATCAAAAAGTCTACAAAAATAAATGCTGGAGAGGGTAAGGAGAAAAGAGAACCCTCATAAACTTTTAGTTAGAATGTAAATCAGTACAGCCCCTAAGGAGAATAGCATTAAGCTTCCTTAAAAAAATTAAAAATAGAGTCACAATATGATCCAGCAATCCCACTCCTGGGCCTATCTCTGGAAAAAAAATTGTAATTTGAAAAGACGCATGCACCCCAATGTATATTGTAGCACCATTTACATTAGTTAAGACTTGGAAGCAACCCAAGTATCCACTGACAGAGGTATGGCTAAAGAAAAACCACTACAATATTGTAAAGTAATTAGCCTCCAACTAATAAAAATAAATGAAAAAAAAAATAAAGAAGATGTGGTACACATATACAATGAAATATTACTCAGCCATTAAAAAAAAGAGGTAAATAATGTCATTTGCAGCAACATGGATGGACCTAGAGATTACCATACTGAGTGAAGTAAGCCAGATAGAGAAAGATAAATAGCAGATGAAATTGCTTATTTGTGGAATCTAAAAAATGGATACAAATGGACTTATTTACAAAGCAGAAATAGACTCACAGACATAGAAAACAAATGTATGGTTACCAAAGGGTAAAGGGGTGGAGGTGATTTCACATATTAGGAGCTCAATATATGAATGAATGAATGAATAGATAGATGGATGGATGAAAAAATAGCAGATTGTTCTAATATTTGTGACTTTTTAATGATTGAACAGCATATATGGTACATATTATTCTACAGATATAAAAATCTCTGGAATAACACTTGGTATCATTATAATTGTATTCAAGAGGATTTTATATCTATAGAATAATATTTACCAAATGTGCCATTTTATCCTTAAAAAGCCACCATTAACAGAGCAATCTGTGGTTTTATTCTGGGCTTCCTGGTGGCTCATCCATTCATCCATCCATTCATCCATCCATCCATTCATCCATTCAAGTGAAGGAAAGAAATCCAGCCGCATCCTTTCCTGCTAAAAGAAGACTACATGCAGGATCTATTGTTTCTGTGGTTCTTCAGTTCAGTTCAGTGGCTCAGTCATGTCCGACTCTTTGCAACCCCATGGACTGCAGCACGCCAGGCCTCCCTGTCCATCACCGACTCCTGGAGTTTACCCAAACGCATGTCCATTGAGTCGGTGATGCCATCCAACCATCTCATCTTCTGTTGCACCCTCCTCCTCCCACCTTCAATCTTTCCCAGCATCAGGGTCTTTTCAAATGAGACAGCTCTCTGCATGAGGTGGCCAAAGTATTGAACCCTCAGCTTCAGCATCAGTCCTTCCAACGAACATTCAGGACTGATTTCCTTTAGGATGGACTGGTTGGCTCTCCTTGCATTCCAAGGGACTCTCAAGAGTCTTCTCCAACACCACAATTCAAAAGCATTAATTCTTCAGTGCTCAGCTTTCTTTATAGTCCAACTCTTACATCCATACATGACTACTAGGAAAACCATACCCTTGATTAGGTGGAACTTTGTTGGCAAAGTAATGTCCCTGCTTTTTAATATGCTGTCTAAGTTGGTCATAACTTTCCTTTCAAGGAGCAAGTGTCTTTTAATTTCAAGGCTGCAGTCACCATCTGCAGTGTTTCTGGAGCCCAAAAAATGAAGTCAGCCACTGTTTGCACTGTTTCCCCATCTATTTGCCATGAAGTGATGGGACCAGATGCCATGATCTTAGTTTTCTGAATGTTGAGCTTTAAGCCAACTTCTTCACTCTCCTCTTTCACTTTCATCAAGAGGCTCTTTAGTTCTTCTTCACTTTCTACCATAAGGGTGGTATCATCTGCATATCTGAGGTTATTGATGTTTCTCCTGGCAATCTCTATTCCAGCTTGTGCTTCATCCAGCCCAGCATTTCTCATGATGTACTCTGCTTATAAGTTAAATAAGCAGGGTGACAATATATAGCCTTGACATACTCCTTTTCCTATTTGGAACCAGTCTGTGATTTCATGTCCAGTTCTAACTATTGCTTCCTGACCTGCAACACTTGAGTGGGTAGCCATTCCCTTCTTGAGGGATCTTCCCAACCCAGGGATTGAACCCTCATCTCCTGCATTTCAGACGGATTCTTTTGGAGCCACCAAGGAAGACCCAAGAGTATCATAGTTCAGAAGCAAATACCACATACGTGATTCAACACCTAAAATTTGTATAGTTTAATGTATGCAGTGATACTTCAATAATTTAAACTCACTGAGAAAGATGATAGAAAGATACATAGAAAACTGAAAGGAGAATTACAGAATTAGCTAACTACTGGTAATGGTGAGCACTGACTGGAATAAATTTCATGGAAGTAAGCCAGAAATGACAAATAATACTTTAAAACTCTCTGTCATAAAAATTGTGACAGACAGTAGCTGAAGGGCAAATTAAGAGAGCTGAGCCTCAGGCACTCTAGTCGGCTTGTAAGATTAATCATATATATATCCAGTGAGACTCAGATGCATACAGCTTCAATACAGCAAAGGGATTGGCAAAGTCACTAAGGTTAATTGTTAGAGAAATACAACATGTATACACAACAGTCGTCAGCAAAACTCCATCATCTTGATCTCTTGCTCACTATTCCCAGAGGAGTGGCCAGTGGGAAGAACTAAATGCAAAAGTTCTGTTGCCTCCAATTTATTTGTTTAATCAAAGTAGTTGATTATAATATATTACTTTTTGGTGTACAACACAGTGATTCAATATTTTTTACAGAAAATACTCCATTTAATGTTATATTCTGGCACATAGTTTGTGCCTCTTACTCTCCTACCCCAGCCCCTCCCTCTTCTCTCACCTCACTGGTAACCACTAGTTTGTTTTCTTTATATATATCTGTTTCTCTTTTGTTATATTCATTCATGTGCTTTGTACTATATATTCCACATATAAGGAATAACACTCAATATTTGTTTTCTCTAACTTATTTCACTAAGCATAATACCTCCTAGGCCCATCCATGATTTTGCAAATGGCATCATTTCTTTTTTTTTTTTTTTAATGGTCAAGTAATATGTGGCGCTAGTGATAAAGAACTCACCTGTCAATGCAGAAGGTGCACATTGGATCCCTGAGTCAGGAAGATCCCCTGGTGAAGGGCATAGCAACCCACTCCAGTATGCCTGCCTGGAGAATCCCATGGACAGAGGAGCTTGGTGGGCCACAGTCCATAGTGTTGCAAAGAGCTGGACATGACTGAAGCAACTTCACACACACACATTTCATTTTAGATACATTTACATAAATGTGTGGTGTGTGTATATACATACACATATATATATGTACACACCACATCTTCTTTATCCATTCATCTTCTGGTGGACACTTAGGTTACTTCCATATCTCAGCTATTTTAAATAACACTGTCATGAATATTGGGGTGCTTCTATTTTCTCAAATTAGTGTTTTCGTTTTCTTTGGATGTACAACCAGGAGTGGAATTTCTGCATCATACAGCAGTTGTATTTTTAGTTTTTTGACGAAACTCCACACTGTTTTCCACAGTGATTGCACAAATTTACATTTCGAACCAATAGTGTACTGGGTTACTTTTCTTCACATCCTTCACAACTTCTATTATTTGGAGACTTTTTGATGATAGTTTTTCTAATAGATATGAGGTAATGAATCATCCTAGCTTTGATTTGCATTTCTCTGATAATTAGCAAAGTTCAGCATCTTTTCACACACCTGCTGACCATCTATATGTCTTCTTTGGAAAAATATCTATTCAGGTCTTCTGACCTTTTCTAAATTGTGTTTTCTTATATTGAGTTGTATGGGATGTTTATATATTTTAAATATTAACCCTGTATTTATCATCATCATTTGAAAAGAGTTTTACCCATTAGGTAGGTAGTCTTTTCATTTTTGACAATGGTTTCTTTTGCTGTGCAAAAGTTTTTAAGCTTAATTAGGTCCCATTAACTTATTTTTATGTTTGCTTCTTTTGCCTTAGGAAGAAGAACCAAAAAAATATGTTGACACGATTTATGTCAGGGAGTGTTCTACCTATGTTCTCTTCTATGAATTTTAAGGTTTCAGGTCTTACATTTAGGTATTTTATCAATTTTGAGTTTATTTTTGTATAAGGTATGAAACAGTGTTCTAAACTCATCCTTTTATATGAGCCTGTCCAGTTTTTCCAGCTCTATTTATTGAGAAGACTGTCTTTTCTCCATTGTATATTCTTGTCTCCTTTGCCATAGATCAACTGACAATAAGTGTATGGATTCATTTCTAGGCTCTCTATTCTGTTCCATTGAGCTATGACTCTGGTCTTGTGCTAGTACCATGCTGTTGTGATTACTGTAGTTTTGTAGTAGAGTCTGAAGTTAGAGAGCATGATATCTCCAGCTCTCTTCTCTCTCAAAGTTGTTTTGACTATTTGACATCCTTTTGTTTCCATACAAATTTCAGGATTATTTGTCCTAATTCTATGAAAATGTCACTGGTATTTTGATAGGGATTGTATTGAATCTGTAGATTGCCTTTTGTAGTACAGTCATTGTAACATTATTAACTTTTCCAATCCATGAACTTGGTATATCATTCCATCTGTTTGTCATCTTCAATTTCTTTCATTAGTGTTTTATAGTTTTCTGACTACAAATCTTCTACCTTCTTGGCTAATTTATTACTATATATTTCATTTTTTGGATATAATTGTAAATGGGTTTGTTCTTTTAATTTCTCATCTGGATAGTTCATTATAGAAAAGCAACATATTTCTGTATATTAATATTTTATCCTGCAACTTTACCAGATTCTTTGATGAGCTTCAGTAGTTTTTTGCTGGCATCTTTAGAATTTTCTATGTATAATATCATGTCACCTGCAATTTACTTCTTTCTTCCCAATATAGATTTCTTTTATTTTTTTTTTTTTTCTTCTCTGGTTGCTGTGGCTAGGACTTCCAAAAATATTTTGAATAGAAGTGGAGAGAATGGGTATCCTTGTTTTGTTCCTAATCTTGGAGGAAATAATTTCAGCTTTTCATCATTGAGTATGATGTTAGCTGTCTGATGATCATAAATGGATATTGAATTTTGGCAAAATTGACCTGTGAAGCTCCTTGGTCTTGGTTGAACTTTTTTGATTACTGATTCAGTTGGGCTTCCCTGGTGGCGCAGACAGTAAAGAGTCTGTTTGCCGTGTGGGAGACCCAGGTTCGATCCATGGGTTGGGAAGATTCCCTGGAGAAAAAAATGGCAACCCACTCCAGTATCCTTCCCTGGAAAATTCCACAGACTGAGGGGCCTTGCAGGCTACAGTCCATGGGGTCGCAAAGAGTTGGACACGACTGATCAACTTAACTTTCTTTCTTTCTTTCAATTTCATTACTGGTTATTGGTCTGCTTAGGCTTTCTATTTCTTCCTGATTCAGTCTTGGAAGATTGTATGTTTCTACATATTTATCTTTTTCTTTTAGGTTGTCCAATTTGTTGGTGTATAATGCATCATAGTAATCTCTTAATTTTTAAATTTCTGTGATATCAGTTATAACATCTCCTCTTTCATTTCTGATTTTCTTTATTTGAACACTTTCTCTTTTTTTCTTAATGAGTCTGGCTAAAGATTTGTAAATTTTCTTTATTTTTTCAAAGAACTATCCCTTAGGTTCATTGATTTCTTTTTTTATTCTCTATCTTACAAAATACCACTCTATATGTCCCTCCTTTTACTAACTTTGAGCTTGGTTTGATCTTTTTTAGTTTCTTTAGATGTAAAGTTAGAGTGCTTATTTGAGATTCTCCTTGTTTTTTGGAGTAGGCTGGTATTGCTATGAACTGCTTTTATTACATCCCATACATTTTGGAAAATTGTGTTTATATTTATATTTGTCTCAGGTAGTTTTTTATTCTCTTTTTGATTTCTTTATTGACTCATCGGTTATTTAGTAGCATGTTGTTCACTCTCCACTGAATATTTGTGGTCTTTCCAGTCTTCTATTTGTAACAGATTTCTAGTTTCATATTGCTATGATTAGAAAACATGCTTGATATGATCTCCATCTTCTTAAATTTACTGAGACTTGATTTGTGGCCTAACATGTTAGCTATTGTGGACAATGTTCCATGCACACTTGAAAAAAGTTTGTACTTTCCTTTTTTTTGGATGAAACATTCTGTATATATCTATTAAGTTTAGCTGATCTATTGATTTATTTTAGACCACTGTTAACTTTTTTATTTTTCTGTCTGGATGACCTCTCCATTGATGTAAAAGCGGTATTAAAGTTCCCTACAATTATTATATCACTGTCAATTTCTCCCTTTGTGGTTGATCATAATTTCTTTATATATTTAGAAGCTCCTTTATTGAGTACATATATGCCAGTGAGTCTTCTTGTATTGATCCCTTTATCATTATTTAAAGCCCTTCTGTCTTTTTCATGGGGCTTCCCAGGTGGCTCAGATGGTAAAGAATCTGCCTGCAATTCAGGAGACACAGGTTTGATCCCAGGGTTGGGAAGATCCCCTGGAGAGGGAAATGGCAACTCACTCCAGTATTCTTGCCTGGGGAATTCCATGGACAGAGGAGCCTGATGGGCTATAGTCCATGGGATTGCAGAGTTGGACACAACTGAGCAACTAATAGACTTTTCAATAAAGTCTAATTTGTCTGACATGAGTATTGCTATCCCCCTTTCTTGTTGTTTCCATTCACATTACTAACTTTCTCCATCCCTTGACTCAGTCTTTGTCCTTCTTTCTGAAGTGCATATAGATGAGTTCTGTTGTTTTTTTTTTTTAATCCAATTAGCCACCCTATGTTTTCTGATTAGAGGATTTAGTCTATTGATATTCAAAGTAATTATTGATAGATGTATACTTATTGCCATTTTAGTACTTATTTTCCTGTTGTTTTTAAAGTTCTTCTCTGTTCTCTTCATCTTATTTTTGTTTCTTCCCTTGTGGTTTGATCCATTTCTTTTGTGCTGTGCTTATGTTCCTTTCCTTCTGATTTTTGCTCAACAATTATAGGTTTGTGATTTGTGGTTAACATGCGGTTCATAAATGTTGACTTATAATTATATCTACTTATTTAAATAGGTTTTCCTTTAAATTCACTCATCCTACACTTGTTCTTAGCCAAAAGGCTGAGAAGTGATCAAACTCATTCTAAAAGTTCTATGTTTTCATTCCTCTCCTCCACATTTTGGGGCTTTGGTGTCCTATTTTAAATCTTCATGCTTATTCCTTAACTGCTTATTATACTAATTGTTGCTTTTATATTTTTTTGTCTTTTAATCTTTATACTAGTTTAAGTAATTGATCCTCAGTATTTTCATATATTTTTACCTATACTAGTGGGATTTTTCATTTCCTCTAGTTTCTTCTTTTTATTGCCTTCTTTTTTCAACTTCAAGACCCATTACTTCTTTTAGATTAAGTTTAGTATTGATGAGTTCTTTTAGATTTTACTTATCTAAGAAGTTCCTTATTTCTCCTTAAATTCCAAATATAATCCTGGGGAGAGTAACCTATGTTGCAGGTTTTTCCCTTTCAAAAGTTTGAATGTATTTATGCCACTCCTTCTAACCTGCAAAGTTTCTGTAAAGAAATTAGTAAATAGCCTTATAGGGAATCCCTTGTATATGATTGTTTCTTCTTGCTGACTTTAGAATTACATTTACCTTTAACTTTTATCATTTTAATTATGATATATCTTGGTGTAGGTCCATTTGTGTTCATCTTGTCTAGAACCCTCTCCTTTTGTACTGGATTATCTGTTTCCTTCTTCAGGTTTGGAAAGATTTTGTTCATAATTTTATCAAATATATTTTCAATCCTCTCCTCTTTCTCTTCTTCTGGGACATTTATAATGAGAATGTTGGTGTGCTTGATACTATCTCAGAGATCCCTTAAACTTTTCATTAATTTTTTTCTTTTTGCTGTTCTGATTCAGTGATTTCCATTTTCCTATCTTCCAGATCACTTATATGTTCTTCCTAGTCTGCTATTAATTCCTCCGTGTGTGTGTGTGTGTGTATGCGTGTTTTAATTTCAATAATTGTATTCTTCTGTTTTAACTGTTATTTTTTTTTAATTTTCTAGTTTCAAAATTTTTCACCATTTTCATCTATTTTTTCCTAATTCGGGTAGCATTCTTATTACTAAGGTTTTTTATTATCTGGTAAATTGTCTATTTCTATTTCATTAGTTGTTTTTTTCAGGGGTTTTCTCTTGTTCTTTATACTAAAATAAATTCCTTTGTCTTATCATTTTGCTTAACCTTTCTGCCTATGAAATTATGTGAAACAGTTATCTCTGGTGGTTTTGAATGGGTTTCCTTGCGTGAGAGCATCCCTATATAGTCTGCATATGCCCAGTACTTTGATGGGAGTGCTGGAACTGGTGTGAACACAAGTCAAATCTTTCCTCTGGGTATGCTGCCAGTTATCACCTTGGTGAGAAGTGGGGCTAAAAATGGAAGAACTGGCGCTGGAACCAGTTGCGAACTGGGGCTAAGCCCTCTCCTCAGTGGCTATCACCACCTCATCAGGAGCAGGGGTAGGTCCCAAGTGGCATGAGAGAAGCCCAGAGGGTCATGGCCAAGCAGGTGTGTGTTCTCCCTTCTCCTAGCACCTGTATCCTCACCCAGAACAGTAACAGTGTTGGAGCAAGAGGGTCTTGTATGGTTACTTGGTGTGTGTCTGGGAACAGGCTGCAGAAATCAGACTTGGATCAAAGATCTGGGCTGTTTCTGATGCGTTGCTTCTGTAAGTGCCAGTAATGGCTGGGCCCAGACAGCAAAGAATCTGCCTGCAATGCAGGAGACCCGGATTCAATTCCTGGGTCAGGAAGAACCCCTGGAGAAGGGAATGGCTACTCATTCCAGTATTCTTGCCTGGAGAATTCCATGGACAGAGGAGCCTGGTAGACTATAGTCCATGGGGTTGAAAAGAGTCAGACATATGACTAAGCAGCTAACACTTTCACTTTCACCTCCCTTGTCACTTTTCCACTTCATTCAGATGCAGTTTGGGATCTGTGTCTCACAGCCAAGCCCTTGCCCCAGTATGGAGTTGTTTCGTGAAGCATCAGGCTGGACTGTTTGCTTGGTTCAGGCTGCAGCATTCACCAGGGTGATCACAGATCCAACCACAGGTGCAATTTTCAATCCAACTTCTCTGCCCTGCTTTGGGAACAAGAAAACATGTATGTTCTTCTTATGAACAAGTTCAGGCTTCCCACAGCCCTTTTGTTAGTCTTACCAGCTTCCAAACAACAAAGGGGGCTTGTATACCCTGTGTTGGGCCCCAGAGCTTGGGCACTCAATATGTGGCTCGAACCACTCACTCTCCAGGAAAGATGTCCACCCATGTAATCTCCCTTTTTCCTCTGAGTCCTCTTCCAGGAGCAAAGTTTCCAACTTGATTGCTTCTCTTCCCTTCTTGCTCAAATCCACATGGATCTTTATTTACAGGCTTTGTTGTATAGGAGTCTTTCTGCCAGTCTCTGGTTACTTTTTAGTGAGAATTGTTCCACATAAAGGTTTTTCATATATTCATGGAGAGAGATGACTTTCACATCCTCCTATTCTGCCATCTTAATCTCTTCCAGAACATTCCATCTTCCCATCTTCTAGAGGCTGTCTGAATTTCTCGGCACCTAGCACTCTACTTTCCACTCTAATATTTGTGTTTTAATTATGATATATCTTGGTATGAATCTCTTTGGATTCATCTTGTTTCAGATTTTCTGTTATTCCTGGATATCTGTTTATTTCTCCAGGCTAGGTAAGTTTTCAGCCATCATGTATTCAAATAATTTTTTTGCCCCCTTTTCTATTCTCTTCTTCTAATAATGCAAAGGTTGATGTGCATCATGTTGTCCCAGAATTCTTGTAAACATCCTCATATTTTAAAATTCTTTTTTCCTTTTTGCTATTATGATTGGGTGATTTCCATTATTCCGTTTTCTAGATCACATATCTGTTCTTTGGTGTCACATAATCTACTACTGATTCCCTCTCATGTATTTTTCATTTCCATTATAGTCTTCATCTCTGATTAGTTCTTTCTCATATTTTCTCTTTGTTGACTTTCTCACTGTATTCCTTCATTCTTCTCCTCAACTTGGTGAGCTTCTTTATGACCATTACTTTGAACTCTCAATCAGATAAATTATGTAGCGCCATTTCATCAGAGTTTTTTTCTTTTTCTTTGAATGTATTTCTTTGTTTCTTTATTTTGTTTGACTTTCTGTGTTTGTTTCTATGAATTAAGCAAAACAGGTACCTCAGTTCAGTTCAGTTCAATTCAGTCGCTCAGTCGTGTCCAACTCTTTGTGACCCCATGAACCACAGCATGCCAGGCCTCCCTGTCCATCACCAACTGCCGGAAGTCACCCAAACCCATGTCCATTGAGTTGGTGATGCCATCCAGCCATCTCATCCTCTCTCGTCCCCTTCTCCTCCTGCCCTCAATCTTTCCCAGCATCAGGGTCTTTTCAAATGAGTCAGCTTTTCTCATCAGGTGGCCAAAATATTGGAGTTTCAGCTTCAGCATCAGTCCTTCCAATGAACACCCAGGACTGATCTCCTTTAGGGTGGACTGGTTGGATCTCCTTGCAGTCCAAAGGACTCTTAAGAGTCTTCTCCAACACCACAGTTCAAAAGCATCAATTCTTTGGCACTCAGCTTTCTTCACAGTCCAACTCTCACATCCATACATGACCACTGGAAAAACCATAGCCTTGACTGGATGGACCTTTGTTGACAAAGTAATGTCTCTGCTTTTTAATATGCTGTCTAGCTTGGCCATAACTTTCCTTTCAAGGAGTAAGCGTCTTTTAATTTCATGGCTGTAATCCCCATCTGCAGTGATTTTGGAGCCCCCAAAAATAAAGTCAGCCACTGTTTCCCCATCAATTTGCCATGAAGTGATGGGACTGGATGCCATGATCTTAGTTTTCTGAATGTTGAGCTTTAAGCCAACTTTTTCACTCTCCTCTTTCACTTTCATCAAGAGGTTCTTTAGTTCTTCTTCACTTTCTGCCTTAAGGGTGGTATCATTTGCATATCTGAGGTTATTGATATTTTTCCTGGCAATCTTGATTCCAGCTTGTGCTTCCTCAAGCTCAGCATTTCTTGTGATACCAGGTACCTCACCTGGCCTCAAAGACATGGCCCAGTATAAGAGCATCACATGTGTGCACTGTATGTACTAAGAGGCTTCATCAGGCCAGCTGGGGCTGGAGCAAGTGTAGGCCAACGGTGTCCCAGTGTGTGCTGCACCAGAGCCAACCCAGTGGGACAGCTTGATCTGGAGTAGGTATGTGCCAAGAGATCAGCCTTGTACTCCTAGGCCATGCTGGAGAGATGGCTGTAGCTGGAGCAGGCATAGGCTGAGAATGTCTCAGAGTGCTCTGCACCAACGCCACCTGGTAGGAATGACTGGGGTTGGAGCAGGAATGGGCTGGGATTACCTTGGGTTGTAGGGATGTGGCTGCAGCTGGTATAAGCAGACAGCTTGGGATAAAATAGGGCAGTTCTAGCAGGCTGGCTAGAGTGCATGGGCCATGTTTCTAGCTATACTACCAAGATGAGTGGAGAGCACAAAAAATGGCATTCTTGGTGTCTCAGATCCTGAAGCTAGTTCTAATAGTTCCTGGCCCATTTGCAGACTATCTAGGGCTAGTAAATGGATTTCCTGTATGTGTAGTTTATTGCCCTTAAACTTCTGTTCTTTTTCATTCTGCTCTAGGACAAGCAAATCTGCATATAGGCTCCTTAGTATTACCTCCCTTTACTGCAGGTCACTACCTCAGGAGTGGAGGTTCCCATTAAACCATGTTTCCATCTCTTCTATGTATTTCTGTGTGGTCTTTCTGTCACTTGTTTCACAGAAGCCTCAATCAGCTCTCATTTATTCCTTATGAGGAATTTCTTTACATGTTGTAGGTGTAGATTAGGTGTGTCCATGGGAAGAAATGAGTCGAAGGTCTTGCTATATGACCATCTTAGACACCAAATAAAAAAAATAAATATTTTTAAATGGTTATATTAAAAGTTGTCAAAACATTCTAATACAAACACCCCTGCCTTTCTTCTCAGGATGAGAAGGGGGAAAAAGGATTGTACTGAAAATAATAGTACTGACAGGAGAGAGACACATGTGCAAAAGAAAATCTGGAATCTGAATCAAAGAAAGTTCAAACTCTCACAGAAAAGATAGGATAAAAACAGTAGTTCACATGACTATTAAAATAATCTCCTAATATACATAGATTCTTTACAGTTTTACTTAAGCTAGTATAAAGAAAAACTTTGAAGAAAGTGGGGGAAATCACTAGACCATTCAGCTATGACTTAAATCAAATCCCTTATGACTATGCAGTGGAAGTGAGAAATAGATTTAAGACACTAGATCTGATAGACAGAGAGCCTGATGAACTATGGACAGAGGTTTGTGACATTGTACAGGAAACAGGGATCAAGACCATCCCCAAGAAAAAGAAATGGAAAAAGGCAAAATAGCTGTCTGAGGAGGCCTTACAAAGAGCTGTGAAAAGAAGAGAAGTGAAATGCAAAGGAGAAAAGGAAAGATATACCCATTTGAATGCAGAGTTCCAAAGAATAGCAAGAAGAGATAAGAAAGCCTTCGTTAGCAATCAGTGCAAAGAAATAGCGATCAGTGTAAAGAAATAGCGATCAGTGCAAAGAAATAGAGGGAAACAATAGAATGGGAAAGACTAGAGATCTCTTCAAGAAAATTAGAGATACCACAGGAACATTTCATGCAAAGATGGGATAAATAAAGGACAGAAATGGTAGGGATCTAACAGAAGCAGAAGATATTAAGAAGAGGTGGCAAGAATACACAGAAGAACTGTACAAAAAAGATCTTAAAGGTCCAGATAATCACAATGGTGTGATCACTCACACTCACCTAGAGCCAGACATCCTGGAATGTGAAGTCAAGTGGGCCTTAGAAAGCATCACTACGAACAAAGCTAGTGGAGGTGATGGAATTCCAGTTGAGCTATTTCAAATCCTGAAAGATGATACTGTGAAAGTGCTGCACTCAATATGCCAGCAAATTTGGAAGACTCAGCAGTGACCACAGGACTGGAAAAGGTCAGTTTTCATTCCAATCCCTATGAAAGGCAATCCCATAGAATGCTCAAACTACTGCACAATTGCACTCATTTCACACACTAGTAAAGTAATGCTCAAAATTCTCCAAGCCAGGCATCAGCATTATTTGAACCAAGAACTTCCAGATGTTCAAGCTGGTTTTAGAAAAGGCAGAGGAAGCAGAGATCAAATTGCTAACATCCCCTGGATCATTGAACAAGCAAGAGAGTTCCAGAAAAACATCTATTTCTGCTTTACTGACTATGCCAAAGACTTTGACTGTGTGGATCACAACAAACTGTGGAAAATTCTTCAAGAGATGGGAATATCAGGCCACCTGACCTGCCTCTTGAAGAACCTATATGCAGGTCAGGAAGCAGTGGTTAGAACTGGACATGGAACAACAGACTGGTTCCAAATAGGAAAAGGAGTATGTCAAGGCTATATATTGTCACCCTACTTATTTAATTTATATGCGGAGTATATCATGAGAAATGCTGGGCTGGAGGAAGTACAAGCTGGAATCAAGATTGCTGGGAGAAATATCAATAACCTCAGATATGCAGATGACACCACCCTTGTGGCAGAAAGTGAAGAAGAACTAAAAAGCCTCTTGATGAAAGTGAAAAAGGAGAGTGAATAGGTTGGCTTAAAGCTCAACATTTAGAAAACGAAGATCATGGCATCTGGTCCCATCACTTCATGGCAAATTGATGGGGAAACAGTGGAAACAGTGACTGACTTTATTTTGGGGGGCTCCAAAATCACTGCAGATGGTGACTGCAGCCATGAAATTAAAAGACACTTACACCTTGGGAGGTAGTTATGACCAAGCTAGACAGCATATTAAAAAGCAGAGACATTACTTTGTCAACAAAGGTCCGTCTAGTCAAGGCTATGGTTTTTCCAGTGGTCATGTATGGATGTGAGTGTTGGACTATAAAGAAAGCTGAGCACCAAAGAATTGTTGCTTTTGAACTGTGGTGTTAGAGAAGACTCTTAAGAGTCACTTGGACTGCAAGGAGATGCAACCAGTCCATCCTAAAGGAGATCAGTCCTGGGTGTTCATTGGAAGAACTTATGTTGAATCTGAAACTTCAGTACTTTGTCCACCTGATGAGAAGTGCTGACTCATTTGAAAAGACCCTGATGCTGGGAAAGATTGAGGGCAGGAGGAGAAGGGGACAACAGAGGAAGAGATGGTTGGATGGCATCACCAACTCAATGGACATGGGTTTGGGTAGACTCCAGCAGTTGGTGATGGACTGGGAGGCCTGGCGTGCTGCAGTTCATGGGGTCGTGAAGAGTTGGACATGACTGAGCGACTGAACTGAACTGAACTTGCCTATGAAATATTGATCAACCAGGAAACAATTCCAAAACAAATGTTACTCTTAAAAAAATACAATAACTAAATCTCTGATGTCAATAATAAAATCTAAGGGCACTGTGAGTTTAGACTAAGTTTTAAACTGTTGTTTTAAAAATGTTTAAAGTCAGAACCCATTTTGTGCTCTACATTAGTTTACCATTTTGTCTTGCTACTTCTAACAATACAGTCATACTGTATATGATACTATGATTGAAATAAGGACTCATGATGTATTTTCTTTTTTTAATAAAAAGAAATAATTACATAGTAATAAAATTATACTCAACTTACACAGCTAAATTGAAACCACTACTTACCTGAGTCCTTTAAACACTCATTTAAACAATATGTGTTTTTAATAGTAACTGTTACATGCTTACTGAGAGAGTTTAATTAAGAAATACAATGATTAAATTAGAAAGGTACTAAAGGAAGCCATTTGGACATTTAGTTTCTTATCCCATAGACTATTTGCATTCACTTTATGTTTTTAAAATTCATTTAGTAACAATTTAGTGAGCAATATAGCAATACCAGATGTACTTGAGAAGCTGATTATGAAGCAGATGGTTTTACAATCACACTTGTGTTTTGAAAGGTGTTATTCTATTATGTAAGGTTTGCATTTATGACACATACTTCTTGTTTAGTATTGTGGATGGTGTCATCCTGTCAGAGCATCTCACACATTTCTCTTTCTTTGCATCTGTTCAGTAAGTAAGCTTACTGATTCTCTTAGCAGGAGGAATAAATTATACAATTATATTGTTGAGAGTATGGTATATTACACAGTCTTAATTTTCTCATTAACAGGATGACATCAATATAACTTATACTATAGGCAACCTTGGAAAATCAACAAGATGTATAAAAGCCAAGTTGGACTGCATTCCATTTATTAAATGCCTGATCCATGTAACCTAAAAAGGTTTGATGTGAACATTTTATTTGTTAATGGTATCTTTCTGTTATATATGATACAGTTATGCTTAACCAAGCCCAAAGGGAAAATGCAGTCTGGAATTAATTCTACATCAAGAGTCTATAATTATTCTGAGCATACTAAATGAATAATACAAATATTAGCCTCTACTTAGCTGTAATAGAAAATAAATATGACTACAATAACAAGCAGGGCTTTTTGAGGAAAGCAATTAAGGATTATGCCTTCTGACATGTAACAAATTCCAATTTTGTCACTTCTTCAGGATGTAATGAAATGTAAGAAAAGTGGTTCAAGAAAAAGCCTGATTTGTCTATGAACTCATCCTTAAGTGTCCTGATACATTGGCAATGTTCTCTGCCTGATTTGTCAAGATAATCTAATTCTGGATTTGAGTGATCTGGTAGGATTTATCTTATTATCTTAACTTGGTATTGATATTGGTATTACTGTGAGGTGAGACCTTCATTCATTCAACTAGCATTTATTTACCAACAACTAAATTTTCTTGCCAAAGCCTTTGACTGTGTGGATCACAATAAACTGTGGAAAATTCTGAAAGAGATGGGAATACCAGACCACCTGACCTGCCTCTTGAGAAATCTGTATGCAGGTCAAGAAGGAACAGTTAGAACTGGACATGGAACAGACTGGTTCCAAATCAGGAAAGGAGTATGTCAAGGCTGTCTATTGTCACCCTGCTTGTTTAACTCATATGCAGAATACATCATGAGAAACGCTGGGCTGGATGAAGCATAAGCTGGAATCAAGACTTCCAGGAGAAATATCAATAACTTCAGATATGCAGATGACGCCATTCTTATGGCAGAAAGAAAAGAACTAAAAAGCCTCTTGATGAAAGTGAAAGAGGAGAGTGAAAAAGTTGGCTTAAAGCTCAACATTCAGAAAACAAAGATCATGGCATCCCATCGCTTCATGGCAAATTGATGGGGAAACAGTGGAAACTGTGGCTGACTTTATTTTGGGGGGCTCCAAAATCACTGCAGATGGGGATTACAGCTATGAAATTAAAAGACGCTTACTCCTTGGAAGGAAAGTTATGGCCAAGCTAGACAGCATATTAAAAAGCAGAGACATTACTTTGTCAACAAAGGTCCATCTAGTCAAGGCTGTGGTTTTTCCAGTGGTCATGTATGGATGTGAGAGTTGGACTATAAAGAAAGCTTAGCACCAAAGAATTGTTGCTTTTGAACTGTGGTGTTGGAGAAGACTCTTGAGAGTCCTTTGGACTGCAAGGAGATCCAACCAGTCCACCCTAAAGGAGATCAGTCCTGGGTGTTCATTGGAAGGACTGATGCTGAAGCTGAAATTCCAATACTTTGGCCACCTGATGAGAAGAGCTGACTCATTTGAAAAGACCCTGATGCTGGGAAAGATTGAGGGCAGGAGGAGAAGGGGACGAGAGAGGATGAGATGGTTGGATGGCATCACTGACTCAATGGATATGAGTTTGAGTAAGCTCCGGGAGTTGGTGACGGACAGGGAATCCTGGCATGCTGCAGTCCATGGGGTCACAAAGAGTCAAATATGCCTAAACGACTGAACTGAACTGACTGAACTTCTCTTGTGTTAGCCCTTAAGGATACAAATATAAGTGTATACCCTCAAAGAGATCACGGTTCTGTTTTAAAGCGGAAGCATAATGCAAATATTCATAATTATTTGTGTGTGTGAATTACTATTATCATAAACAAATATTAAATTACAGTTAGTGATATTTATTCGGAGGTATTAAAGGAGTTTTACTCATGCCTTCAATTTATTTTGAAATGCACTAAAATAAGATGAATTAATGATGCAGAAAGGGATGGGTGGATAGACAGCTATTTGTAAAGCAAATACAGTAAAATGTTAATGATAGAATCTAAATGTGGATATACAGATATTTACTGTAAAAATTCTTTTAATTTTCTGTGTTTGAAAACTTTTTATAATACAATTCTGGAAAGGAAAAGAAAGCAGTATGCTTAAACATGAAAGCATGGAGAAAGTGCAGTTATTGGTTACAGGTGATTTAAAGTAAGAACATGAGAGCTGCCTGTTTTAAGATGAAAAATATGGTTAATAAAGGAAAGTCAAAGAATTGAGAAACCAGGACAAGGAAATGGAAGGTCCATCTATTTGAATCTATATGGATACTGAAATGATAAAATGCTTTTTGTATTTGTTGTACTGGGGTGTGACAGTGAACCAGTACTTAAGTATTCAAGAAATGGGAGAGACTGGTCTGTGTGTAGCTAACAGAAATAATAATGAGTGACACATTCTGAATGCAGGAACTTCAGTGTTGAAGGCCTTTTGGAGAGAAGGAAAAACAATGTTCTGAATACAACAGAGAGAATAAAAATGGCCATTTATTTCTATTTCAGGCTCAGAATCACAAGGGCCATAGGAGAAGAAAAATAACCACTACCCGAGAGACATAAATTAAAAAAAAAAAACGTAATAAGGCTGCAACCAAATCTTGGTTAGAGCACGAAGGTAAAGGAAGTGCTTAATTAAGAGGTTGAAGATGTAGGATGTTTTCATAAGGACAAATCACAAGTTCCATAGGGTGAGCTATAAGAATCTAGGAAATGAAATTGGGAAAACGGGTAAAAAGTAGAAACAAATAAGGTCAAGCATAAGCCATATGGGATAGAGTCCAGGGCTTCCTTTGGGGACTAGAATATAAAAAAATCAAAGGTGTGGTAGGAATGGTTTTGGTGGTCTCAAGACCAACTGAGTTGATAAAGTTCTGAATGAAGGAAAGGAGTTGTAGGTATCTTTCAAAAAATATGCAGAAAGAGTAGATATTTAGTAGGCAGACAGGTTAGGAAGGGATTTCCAAGCAGTGGGAACAGTCTCAGCAAGACTCAGACATTTGTTAAGTTTGATGTTTCAGGGATTTCAAACAGTTGAACACATGTATATACAAGTGCAAAGGTGGGAGTTCTAAAAGTTAAAGCTGCCGAGAAAGGCAAGGTAATATTTGCTATGTGGAAAGGGTTTCAGATGTATCCTGTAAATAGTGGGGAATTATTGAAAACTTGTACAGAAGGAAGTGACATTGATGTGATAACATATCCTGGTTACAAAGATTACTCTGGATTCAGGATAGAACTTGGATTGGATGGCATCATTCTACAAACAGAAAGACCAGTTAAGAAACTTTTTCAAGGACAGGTGACAGAGGAGTAATGCCTGAGCTAGAAATGTGGCAGTAGTAATGGAGACACATGGAAAGAAATGAGACATGTTTAGGGAAAAGTACCAACAGTCTGTAGCAACTGATGCAAAAAGTAAGATAAATTGAAACATTCATGACAGGCTCAGGTTTCTGGGATCATCATGGAGCCAATAACTATTCAGGACAGGAAGTAATAAAAGTTGAGGACATAATGGAAGTAGAGAGGGCTTGGAATAAGGGAAATATTAGATTGCTTTTGTAACATGAGGTTGAATACAAATGTGAACTTGTATAATGATAATTTGGGTTTTAGAATTAGGGAATGAGTGTAGATTCTGACTCTTTGCGACCCTGTGGACTGTAGCCTAACAGAATCCTCCATCCATGGGATTTTCCAGGCAAGAATACTGGAGTAGGTTGCCAATTTCTTCTCCAGGTGATCTTCCCAACCCAGGGATCGAACCCCAGTCTCCCGCATTGTAGGCAGCCGCTTTACCATCTGAGCCACCAGGGAAGTCCAGATTACTTAGTAGCTTTTATTTATTTAACTAAAATTTGATCATTCCCTGCCTGTCTACTGCTATCACAAACATTACAGTCAAAGAATGCAAATTACCAGGAAGGAAGCACGGAAATCAAGAGAGGTTTACAAGATTAATACATTGTAAGACAGAGGATGAGATGGTTGGATGGCATCACCGACTCGATGGACATGGGTTTGAGTAGACTCCGGGAGTTGGTGATGGACAGGGAGGCCTGGTGTGCTGCGATTCACTGGGTCGCAAAGAGTCGGACATGACTGAGCGACTGAACTGAACTGAACTGAAGATGTTCTCATTTGAAAACCAAAATGTAGTATTCAAAATAGTTAAAATTGCAAATAGCTAGAAAAGAGCAGTTCTGATGTCTTATCTCAATATTTCTGATTTAGTAATACTTTTAAGAACCATAACTATAATCATGAGCCTATTACCAATATGTACCTTGATGTACTTATGGAGTCAACAAAACTGGAAGCATAGTCTTCGGTTTCTTAGAATAGCTTCAGAGTTGAACTGAACAAAACGTAATGTTATTTCAATACCTTTGTTTGCTTTACCTTAGGAATTCACATGGCTCCCTTATTTTACAAGCAGTGATGACCTAATTTTTTGACTCTGGCATCAGAGGGGTACTCTCCTGAAAACTTCAATGCTAAGCCAATGAAGAATGGACTTAAATTCTAGTAAATATACTAAATATGCCTGACCATAGGAAACTGTTGCTTAAATAAAAAATTAAGAACTGTTTCATAAGTGCATTTTTATTTTTTGTATCATATTCTAATACATTTAGGATATAAAATTTCTCTGATCAGTGGATCCATGTAGAGATCATTTTTCATTAAGAATATACAATCATACAACACTGAAATTGATTCCTACTTTTTAAAATACTAATATTATGAGATTTTCTTGTGTTAAATAATAAAAGCTAAAATTTAAAGTTCTTTCACTTCTTGAAAACTGAAAAATAAAGTCACATTTATTCCAAAGGGAAATGCATTTCTTTAATTTGCTATGGAAGCTGTCTTGCAAAAATTCCTAATTACAAGGTAAAGTCAATAAAACTATAGCTTTGGGCTTCTTTTTTTTGGCACAAAAATATTACTTAGATGAATCAGGCATCATTCTGCTAAGTTCATGAGTCCATTTTTCCCATTTCTGTTTAGATGCAGCATTCTATGCTAGATGGACATAAAATCATTTAACGCTAGAAACTTGTCAAAATTCTAATCAAAGCTGACATTTTTTTAAACCACTTCTGTCAGTATTTGGATTTGACATACTATTAGCAGTAGAGACATTTAGCATTCTCACATAAAATACATTTCTTTTAAAATCTTTTCATGATTTTTAATCATCTAGCTTTGTTCTGCCTGTTCAAACTTGATCTGTCTCCACTGGAAGAACATCATTTATACTATTGCTCTTTTTGCCTCTATTGAATTTGCAACTGGGGTGGGGAGAATTTATTTAATTATTAGTATTTCTTGTGTGTTAAGGACATATACTAAATAAGACACAATCCTCTTTTGGTTACAAAAGATATAACAACACAAAGGCAACTTTAAGAATTCTGGTGAGGACGAGATAGGGAATCTACCTGAAAAAGAATTTAGAATAATGATAATAAAAATGATCCAAAATCTTGAAAACAAAATGGAGTGACAGATAAATAGCCTGGAGACAAAGATTGAAAAGATGCAAGAAATGTTTAATAAAGA